>NC_091827.1:15765000-15895000 GCF_038994185.2 Dermacentor albipictus
TATGCGTGACGGCATTCGCGTCGGAGCGGATAACCGAACACAAACAGACTTAAAGGCGGTGCCCACCGCGGCGCGTGCTATCTCATTCACGCGTGTAGGTCTCTGTACCTAATTTACGCCGTATTTGCATTACACAGGTGAGAATACGCAGTAAATAAGAGGGCTTGTTATTGGGTGCGTCGGCATGGTGCCGGTGGCCGCCGTGTCGAATCTAGTTGAACTTGGGCGCTATCGTACGTAAGAGGCGGCTTTTGCTTGGACGGCATATATCCTTCTATATGCCATGGTCTACTATAGAAAACCTATCTTAGCAATATGTCTGGCTTTCCCACATTTTTTTTTTCGCCGAATCTTTAGCTTCATTTCTGCACTCGCCATGAAACTTATTTGCATTGTGCCCGTATATGCTACGAAAGCGCACGTGCGAGCGAGGACAGACTTATCCATTTGTTGTAAAACCTCTCTGTGTAAGTCACGTGTCAAGGAACGTGCACAGGCAAGTACAGAACATATTGCGGAATTCTTGTACGCGGGGTACTATAAAAAGCCAGCATCGACATCCAGGACTGCAATAATAGCGTACCCACCACCTGAACATACTTCAATAAAGTATTTAATACTACTATTACTCATTGCTGATGACAGCGTTTGTGTTGTTGTTGTGCTCGTCCGACCACGTCAAACTAGAGGCCTTGAGAACGACACCAAGAATATTTACGAAACCTTCACCGAACTAAGCTTGCGTTAATATACAGAAGTACCTCAAGCACATGCCTTGTAGTCTATAGCAAAGCTGCTTGTGGACACGGCTACAACTATGGTTTCGGATTCGAACACGGCGATGTCGTAGATGCAGCCCGAAGGTCCCTGCCACAGCTGTCGCCTGAAAAGGAGTCTAGCTTTGCTTTCATCTGTCCATATGAAAACGCAGAAATTTGTGCAGACCCAACGCACTTTGGGGATTCATATCCTGCATACTTACTATACAAAGCCAGATAAAATCAAGCAAGCAAGGGGGCTACTTGAATTCGTACCGTTTCAAAAGGGAATGCCAATAAACATTACCACCATCATCATCAGATCTAGTTTCTAGCCGTTCTGTCTCCCCGTTACCTACTCGTTCTGAACCGCTGCCACTGGAGGCGCAACCACAGGCCTACGACATTCAGGCGTCCTCGCACAACAGCAGGCAAGAATTAGGCCGTGTATCCGAAAAGTCGCGCCGCAGAACAACTGTCCCTTATTACCCGGTTATCCACGTGCTAGCCAAGATCTACTGCACAGATTGTAGCCGGGGCTTCGTCTCCAACGCGACGCATACCGAGAGATAGCATTTATGCGGTAGGCGCGCTGCACCTTCACACGTGAGGAATATGACCTTTCGAAATGCACCAGCGAAGTGCCAGAAAATGGCGGCCGCGCAACATCGAGTGACGCACAGTGCTGTTACAGCTGCCGTGACTGCGGAGAAAACACCTGAGGCCTATAAAGCCAAGCATCCCGTATGCGGACTGCAAAGCCCACAATACGGCGCGAACAACCTTCGGAAGGAAGACGACGACGGCTACAAGGAGCGGATTCGGTCGGTGAGCAGCCTGGAGGGACAGCCTCGTGACCCGTGACTCTTCTTTGGCTTCTGCCAGGTAGTCAGGGTCACTGCACTGGTTGTGAGGTACCGCTCCTGGTACCAAGCTCTCGCTTCATATGTGTACGCCATCCCGTTATCCCATCAAAACAGCAGGCCAGAGTGCCACCCTTCCTGAGTAAACGTTTTGTAGTACGTCATATCATGCCCACCTTACGCTTTGCTACAGTCCTAAACAAATGCAAACCCTTTCAGTCGTATCTTGCCATACAACAATAATCGTCATCTGTCTTGCTTGCATTTCCTTTCTTGAAAACTCTGCGCTCGCTACTTTCCTGTCGCGAATGCTCTGTCACGCTGATAACGCGCATGCCATTCGTGACTTCAAAGTACTGTGCTAGCAGCGTTAAAGGAAGGAAATGCGGACAGTTAAGACGGATAAGGATTATTATTGTCTGGCAGATATACACCCCAAAGGATGCAACCGTTTTTTTAAAGTGTATGAGTGCATGTCCTGCAGTCGGTCTTGAGACGGGACAAATACGTACCAAAGATGCAAAGTTAGTGACGTCACCATGACTCACTAGCGGGCGCCGCTATTTGGCAAGGAATCGAAACAGCTTTGCACTGAAAGATTATAATATTCATACGTAAGATTTAGTAGATTTACCGTATATTATATATGAAGAGCCTCGTTGAAAACTGCCGCAAGGCCGAAACTGTGAAATTGGAGAAGTAGTGGTGTACCGCATCTACTGAAACAGATCTGATGAGGCACCGTTTAAGTTACATGAAAATTTTTAAAATCCTTCAGCTAATCGTACAGGATTCCTTAATTCGGCCACGTCTTTCTTTTAAAAGAATAGTAAGCCTAAAGAAAAGTCAGCCGTTAACTTTACAGCTATCCACTCGTAGCTCAGCAATAAAAATCAACTTCAAAATACTGTAAATCACCCCAGTCGGGGTCTCTAAAGCGGGCTAACCATTTTTGCACACTGCTCTAAATGTATTAAATATTTGTCAGTATTACGTTTACAAAGTTCACGATATGGCACGCAAGTATTTGTAAGGGTTCACTAATCATTTCTCGTACACTAAGCTCACGGATCACATTTATCGGTCTTCCAGTATCTACCAGATGCAACTAAAACTTTCGTTTCGTTACTGTCTGTTTTAATGTCAAGTTACATATTTATAACTGTGATTCGATGTACTACATTAGTTACTTTACCTTCGTTACAATTTCGTTACAAAGAATGAGGCCCTACATTGACACTGCACTTCTTAGAGTAGCTATATTAAGCTCAAACTCTGAAATGCAAAAAAAATTCACATAAATCATTTCAGCGGTTGTGTACAATGAGCCCCCCCGCCCCCTTCTGCAGTTTACAAGTATAGTCCAAAAATCGAAATGTTTCCGTGCTGCGCCTTTTTCCTATTTTCTTCAGGTCTTAAAAAAGAAACGCACGTGTACAGCACACAGGTAAACCTCAAATATACAGGTGCGTACAGCCCACAGCTGTGGGCTGTACGCACCTGTACATTTGAGGTTCACGTGACCTAAGCTGTGCACGTGAGACTCTTATAACTCTTCCGAGTGTCCGCCGACTAGTCTACGAACATAGTGATGCAGAGTTGCAACTTATACTCGAGTGCTATCTATGCCCAGTGTTATGCCCCTATTCTTTCCGCTGTCCATGTTTTATTTGCCTTGCATACCTGCCTTGAGAAATGGCTTTAACAGCCTATTTCGCAGGTCATGCAAATTCTCGTAAACTTCCTTCGTCCGACTGGCAAACGACACGTGTCGACAGCATACGTGACCAGATCGTAACACTTATGTGCTATCGCAAAATCGGCGCGAGATTATGAAGGACGTGCGAGATTAGAGATGATTGGATGTTGACAAAACCGGCTGGCCTCAACGACGAGTTCAAGAACACTGAGCTCGCGGTTTCGAGTGAAAATGACTTCTTTGAAGTTTTAGTTCTCGCATGCTGCTTTCACGGTGTTTGCCACCGCCTTCGCGTAAAACGTTTTACCCTTCAAGAGCAACATGGCTACCGTGATAAGTGGTTGGCTTCCTGTTTCTTCAGCTAAAACTTTTCTTCATTATTCCTCGATGGCACAGAGGGAACGGATGGCGTTAGCTACGGGCGAATACAGGCTACTCGAAAGGCTCGGCACATCCAATTAACCCTTTAAACCTCGCCGCCGCTAAACGTGTAGCGTTTCACTCGTTCGCTCGACATGTTAACGTAAGCGTGCGATGGTCCGTAAAATGGCGCTCTGACTTTAATTGGCCTTGTCAGCTAGGCGCCTGCGACGTCGTTCATGAAGGGAGGGACGAAAGCCAAGGCCTAGCACCGTAATAGTAACGCAGCGTACGCAATCATGAGCTGCAGGAAGAAATCTAAAGAGTAAATCGTTTATAGTTACTCCACGCATAGCGAAAGCCCGCTTATAACGAACTTCGTTCCGGAGTAACTTTCGGCGCTCACGCTGCCAAAAAGCTCCAGACTCGATGGAAGGAGAAAACTTGATACACACGTGATAGCAAAAACTAGCTACCTTGAGTAAGGGCATATCTCTCTCAGACCGGGTAGTTGATTGACAACGAAGCTTTAAATTTACAGACGAGCACGTTTTCATGCATGGGTGCAATTCTTTCTTTGTGAATGCCCTGTAGTAGAGTAGACTTCAATTTAAACTATCATTTCACCCGATATGTACCGGCGTTCACTAGTGACACCTGCTGAGTTTCTCACATTTATACACGCGCTGATTTCCGAGTGGACATGCTAATTTCGTATTTTCGCTAGGCACTCAAAAAATCTGTATACTTGCAGCAAAAATTTGGCTCCATCTCGCCTATAACAAACTTTCCCATATTAGTAAATAACTACGTTCCCTGCTGCCCACTAATAAATTAGTACATGTATATGTATATGTATAGGCTAAAATAACTAAAATATTTAGTATCATGTCCGTAGCCTCATATTCTCGATAGCGCTGTGGATTATGAGCGCAGGCGTGCACAGGGTGCAGTTTTTTTTTTTCGTTGTCTCTTTGGTCCGTTTGCTTTGGTGGAAGGCGGAATCAGTCCCAAAGCTGCACCAATAATAGAATTTTTCAATCATACCATTTGTTAAACTGCGTTTGAAACTCCGTGAACGCACTGGCATCTATGTCCGGGGGTTAAGTAACTAACTTGTCCCCTGTGAACAACTGTGAACAAGACGAGTACTGTCCACACTCGCCGCCTGCTAAAGAGTGCATGAAATGGTTAAACTGATTAAAAAAAACAGGTGTTCACTGCAAACAAAGCTTATTTTGCTTAGAGTGCGTGCGGGGATATTGTTTTGCTGTTGTGTTCAATTAATGGGTTTCTGCAGTTATCTTTGTTGGTCATAGGTGACGCAACAGTCATCAGAACCCGCTCCCCTATGTTCGTCAATCACGGTGCCCTGGTTTTTAAACGTGCAACTTATGGGGCCCCCAACTGCGTGGTATGATTGAAGAGCTCTGGACCTTAACTCTGAGCAATGCCGTCGTTTGACAATATATCCCATGAACCGTCACTACTACAATAATGGTGGCCAATCGAGAGCGAACCATTTCGTCATGCTCACGACTCTGTAAACTCGCATAACTGCACGACAACTTGTACAGCTTTCACAGCGCTGCCTGTTTTATTGCGACAGTAGAGTCACTGTAAGCGACACCGAGCGCTAGTATAGCGACACCTGGGCCAACAACCTCGGCATGTTGGCTCGAGTCATTTGAAGGGTCTGCACGCATCGCACACTGGCAGGCCGCTTCCGCCTCGTCGGCTCCATTGACGGCAGCAATGTTTTTAAGGGTGACGCGCCGGACCCACCTAAATCCTGCACGCCCCGTAGGCGTGGCTTTGAATTTTGATGAATATTTTTTTCATTTTGACGCCTCAGGCCAACGAGATTGGCGGCTTCCTTGAAGTGTGTACGTACGACGCGCCATGCACAAGCCTTTCTCACGACGCGCCAGGTTACCTGAGTGATCCCAATCAATTTGTCGCTGGCTCTGCACCTCGTGGGTGTTTCTGCATCGGGTGTGAATGCGTGAGCTTGCAGTGGCGGCGGCGGCGATGGCGAGCCTTAATTGGAAGGCCTCTTTTTTTTATTGAAATGAAAATAAAAGAAAGAGACGTAGTCACCTTATAACGGTGGCGGCTACTCCTTTTCTCATAGCGGAAACAACAATATAAGATATATGTAGGAAAGTGAAAAGAAATCACTTCATGTGGTCAGAAATTCACAGCACAGTCCTACACGCCCATGAACATAACAGTATAAAAGTCAAATGCAAGTTGCACCGCAATGAGTTCGTAAACAAAGTCACAAACACACAAACGCCCGTGATGCAGACTTCGATGAGTATATAAACAGATGAGGAATTACAGTGTTAAAAAAATTCACGCTTCAAATTTTTGTGCTTGAGCACTAATCGAAACTGCAGGCTGTGTAATACTGGCTGGGAAATAAATTGTTCACGCGAAAGCTATTTTATCATCAGTAGTAAATAGTAGATAAATAGCGTCTGTAGTTAAATAATAATAAGTACTAATAATTACCCGCTGCAGCCGGCCAATGGTGTAGCGTGTATACGTGCCTTGCTGCTACTGGTTGGTCAAGGAACATGGGCCAGAGATGCACAAACATGAAAGAACATTAACCTTGTTCAACCAGAGTTTGGTGCTCAGTCGGCGCTTGCAGCTCACACAATGCCACCTGGGCGTGGTGTGGAAGCGCAGCTTGCATACAGCTTTATTGCTGAAAATGGCATGTTTGGTGCACCAGTGTGTTTGGTGACACTGTGTTCATTATGACATTGCATGGTGTGCGCAAATGCATCAATTCTCACAGCGAGTGCTGCCTTGCCCGTGTGTATTCTTTGAGTGTTTGTACGTATGTATTATTTGTATGTATGTACGTATGTATTCTTTGAGTGTATTCTTTGAGTGAATTCTTTGAGCCCGTGAGTGTTCTTTCAAAGGCTATCAATAAGATGCGTGTGCTGTGAATAGTGCTTTATGGAAGAAATAATTGAAGACTGCGTTCTGCGTACATTTCGGAACTAAGGCATCGATTTGTTGCAGCAGCTTCTCTGAAGAATAAAATGAATTGTTCAATGACCAAAGAATGTTAACATCTTGTAGCTTAAAGTAGCGCGTAGAAGCACTAAGACGCTTTGGAAGACGCGCGTGACGGTCAAGTAAATAGATAGCAAGCGGGAACAGACAAAAAAGGAGAAAACATTGAAGCAGCGTAATCCATATATTCTTCGGTGAATCGAAGGTAATGGAAAATGCCGAAGGCCGGTAGACATTCAAGAAAAACTGCACCACCGCCAGAGATCTCAGATGCTTTGAAAGTACTGTGCGCGATCTCCCGATTAAGTCTACTATTAAACGTTATTGTTACCAGCACGGCGGTATACCGTGTCCCTGCAAACGTTAGCCAAACTGTCCAATGAATAAAGAATTTAAAAACGTGGCGCAAGATACAATTACAAGACTTACTGTGTTTGGTCGTCAGAGGTCCGACGACCGAACACTGTGAACCTTAAGCTCGTATTTTGAACCGTGTTTCTTGATCCTTTTCGTGCTTTTGGCAAGCAAAACCCCAGAATTAGATTTAATTTTTTTTTAAAGCAGGCGGTTCTTGAATTATATTTCGGGGTAATGTCCGCGAGCTGTGCGCGATATGTATCCAGGTCTTGTGGCGTCGCCCTTGTATGGTTCGACTTTTTGTCAATGTGCCCAAACTTCGTGGTAGTCCGCGAAAAGCTTGCGAGCCCGCCAAACTGAAGTTGCTTTCCCGCTACACTGACTAAATAGATACATTATCACATTTGCAATTTACTTTTGTTTGAGAGGTATACAAAGTGCCAAGAAAAGTGCTCGGGAGAGCTCTCGAAAAAGCGGACAATCACCCCTTTACAGAGGAAAAAGCTCTAGGACCTTGGTCCAGACGGGCTTCGGCACTCAAGGCCGTAAGGGCTTTGCTAAAGTTTTTAAGGACATGCGGATTGTGCGACCGCCTTTGAACGTTGTAGCGCGTAGTTTCGCGTAACTGTGTGAATTTTATTTTTTCCATTTTTTTCCTCTTCTCCTTTCTCCTTTTATTCCCTTTACCCCTTTCCCCAGCACAGGGTAGCCAGCCGGTACCTACACTGGCTAACCTCCCTGTCTTTCCTCTCCTTTGCCTCCTCCTTGAAAGGTATGTTTTTATCCCTCTTTTCCCGGTGCAGAATGCTACACATGGCCAACTACTTCGAGCTTGTATGACAAAAAAAATGGAAAGAAAACACGTTAGAAATGTTTCTAAAACAATCTTGCAACCAATCATAACTTTGGGCATATCATCAGAGGTGGCGGCCGGCCAACAAAGAAAAGTTGAGAACAACATGGTTTTGGAATTCGAAATTCGGGCTCTAAACCACGAACCCCCCTTTATGTTTTGTTTAAATGTGATCATGCTTGTAAAGAATCAAATTCTGCGTCACATGTTATTATCGACGACCCTGCAAGAGCTCTCCTAGATGGACGCATTTCAACCTCCAAGGCGTCTAAAAAAAACCAAAAGACATTGCGCTGTGCAAAGCACACAAGTCTTGATCGAGTGCAGTACTTTCACGAAAAGGTCGCCCAGACAGACACCTACGGTGACCCGAAAACGAGCCGCTGTTGACAGACTGAAGACGCCAGTGTCCACAAGGAGCGGCCACACTATAGCGTGTTGATACAGCCTCGTTGCGATGATCGGGTAGCTCATCCGTCGAGGCGAATGAGCCTCCATAACGGATTTGAGGTCGAGGATTCCCCACCGCTGCTTGACAACGGATTCCGGAATCTCTTCGAACGGGGTCTGCTACGCTTCGTGACAGACGTTGGAACGAGGAAACAACACGCCGAGTGAAATAAATGCTGACGCTCGTTGCGTTCTACCACGTGCGTTCAGTAAATCTCGCCGCAATTTGATCATCAACCCTGGTGCGAGAATTCCGCAGACGACATGAGCACGTAGGACCTCGTTATAACGAATTTGAAGGGGGAGCCAGAATTAATTCATTATATCCATTACCTTGTTATAGTATTGCATGTACTGCGCTATGAATCTCTATGACGATGTCAAGTTGAATTTTACCTACTTGATTATATGTATTATTGGGTTATATCTCATTTCGTTATTTATTTATTTATTTATTTATTTATTTATTTATTTATTTATTTATTTATTTATTTATTTATTTATTTATTTATTTATTTATTTATTTATTATAATACTTTCAAGGCCCGAAGGCACTACAGAAAGGAGTGGTAACCAAAGCAAAGTAATGTGCAGACAATTATATAAAGGAAAAAAGAAATGTTAAGCGATAGCGTGGCAGACAGCTGTTTTCAATGAAGATGTATCTGCGATGTGAATGATGGAACCAAGAAGGTGGTTTTAGTCGACACTTGCCAGGGGTAAAAAAGAAATCGTGGTACTTGTTCGTTCAGCAGGATGGGACGGCAACTTTACATCTCTGGTCAGATTGGGATGAAACGTAGTAAGGTGGGGTGATAAGTTGATTCCTCAGCACGTGGCTTTGACTACATGTTTATAAAAATCTTTCGTACAACTTTATTTGTGTTATTCCGTTGGGTGCGGTGTCCCAGCTTCCAGTTTGCAAGCGTTATTGAGCGAGTGCTGTTGAATGAAAGCTTGACCGAAAAGACAATATGCAGATGTATGGTGAAAGTTGACATCAGAGATGTAAGGGGTTTGCTGTAAAAAAAAAAAAAAAGCAGCTGTCAGCTGGACAGCAAGGGTTCTGCAACCCAACAAAGAGATAATGAATTCTTCGTGAATTTACGCCAGAAAACTACGTTACTATATTATAATTTTGCGTGAAGGTGGCAAGCCCCCTTTAAATGCTGCGTGACCGAAGGAGTCAAAATGTGCCTGATCTGCAGTGCATGCACATTTATGAAAACATACAATCACCATATTTAAATCTGACATGAAGTCTGTTGAAGTTAATGCGAAGTCAGTTGCAAGCCGATAGAATACCAGAAAGTATCTTTGCATGGACATGTTTCTTTCGCAGCGGAGTAAATTGCATACCATTGGTGGCGTTTGGAAAGAAGCCAGAACCATTACTCATATATGCGAGATGGCGCAACTTCAACAATTATGGAGTGTCACTACTATACTGTACAACAAATTAAAAAAAAAAGACTTCGAAGGTCTAGGCTCTCATTAGCAACAAAGATCACACAATAGGACTGCGCTTAAGACAGGTGTGTCTGCCACTCGGGTTATACTGGGATTTTTATTAGCCAAGGCATGCCGTGAAACGGCAAACAGCGCTTACGGAAGAATAGCTCTGTGTTCTATCGTGCATCCTTCGTTCATTCCGTCTACTTAACTGCTTCGGAAAGCGATGCCTGAAAAGGGATTTATTTAGGTGATGTCGTAAGGCCACACAAAACACTCGAAGCCCAGAACCTTTAGCAGACGTCGCGTTATAGTAGAACTGGTGGCGTAGAGCTTCTCGTTTCGGCTTCTTCGGCGACCCCCGAATAATGTCTCCTTTCTTGATTACACGCCCAATATCTGAATTCACTTTAGGTCACATACCAGCGAGCGCCAGTTTTGTTAGCCGCGATTGGTCCCTGGCAGGCCAAATCAACCTGTGCTGGTTCTCACCACCAACAGCTCCTAATTAATTAATTAAATTATGGGGTTTTACGTGCCTAAACCACTTTCTGATTATGAGGCACGCTGTAGCGGAGGACTCCGGAAATTTCGACCACCTCGGATTTAACGTGCATCTAAATCTAAGTACACGGGTTCCTTCGCATTTCGCTCCCATCGAAATGCGGCCGCCGTGGCCGGGATTCGATCCCGCGACCTCGTGCTCAGCAGCCCAACGCCATAGCCACTGAGCAACCACGGCGCGTACCGATAGCTCTGAAAGCGGCGCTGCATGCATCGGGAAGCCGTAACAGCGATTGGCATTTCGAACTCCAGCGCTCGGCTATTTGGCTCGGCTATTTGGCTCGCATGCAAATTGACTACCTCTCACGCGATGCACGCGTAAAACAGCAATGAACAGTGTATGCGTAGCGGTCACGCACGCTTCCAACACCCGTCGTATACACGGACTCCCGAAAACGGGTAACGCCTATGTGGCGGTGCTTCTCAAGGCGTGCATTGCGCAAAGGACAGGTCTCCACCCTTGTATCGATGGGTTCGGCGTCGACTCGCCTCTGTACAATGGTCACTCCTCCCTATGGGCCGTAACCCTAAATTAATGACGCTCTGGCGCTCGCCACGTGGTGCGAGTCGATGTGTTCACGCACATAAACCTCAAATTGCGCCGCAGTAAAACTTCTTTGGTCGTGTATCAGAGTTAGCACACCGGCCAGTTGCGAACACTGGGGCATCGAAGGATAACTTCACGCTTTGGCGCCCATGACGCTCTGTACAGGCGAGATGGCGCTGCTATTTTTTGTTTTCAGTTATCGCACTATAGCTTCACTGACAGAAGCCGCTAGGGCTGCGAAGGAAAAATTACGGCGATATATAGATGACAAGAGCGTGACAATTGCCGCAGTGAAGCTCCATCGCTCTTCCAAGTTTCTCGCGCCTAGCTTTCGGCACCCATAGTGGCTTCAAATTTGAGAGCGCGGACGCCCCCAATCATGACATAGTAGCCATGTCATCTCGGGCATGACTTGGGAATCAACTTGCCATCTTTCCAAGCTTGCCAATCTCGGGCCTTATCAACTCGCGTAAATTGAGCGCATAGAGGCGTCGTCGTGGTATGCGAATCGTGTCTTCTGCATCATCCACTTAATACGATGTGCGTCGCAACATTGGAGGCCAACTCGGGAAGAAAATTACAGCGCAAGGTGGCAACATCACACGAAAAATCCCGATTGCCACATTTGGGTGCTCGCATCATTTTATTCCCAAGAAGTATATAAATAGAAAATGGAACAAGCGAATAAATTGCTTCTTCCCGTTCGCGTACATAAAAGTGCTCTGCCTCGTTCTCAAGCATTACATCCCATTAAGCAAGACAGGTCTCAATAGGGTTGGAGAGGTGGCGGCTCGTTCATGTAAAACAAAGGTTCGTCTTCCTTTTTTTTCATACCATGAGATGTGGTAGTCATGATAATCGAAAACTGTTAGATGAGAAGGCGCTAGGATCGTGTGGTGTAACTAGGGTCGTGTTAAGCATCCGAATAGCGATATTGTACGATCCTGCTCACGTCTCAGTCCGTAGCGTCAAAAAGTTAAGCTTGATGCGATAACTTCTTCGGTTACTGCCCGAAAGATTGCATTTTTCATCTTCTGCTCTTTGTTGGGATATAGTTCATAGCCCCATAAGACAATAATTCATATCACTATTACAACAGTCACGAGCTCGATACTTGGTTTGCAGTGTCCGTCCGCGTCTTTCCTTCCTGGAGCGCTGCGGTCGCTTTTAGTGAGCCGTCCATCCCATTAATAAAATAAGCGTCAGCTCCCTAGAGTAACTGGGAATCGAACTTTCGCCAAAAGCAGAATGTGGGAATGGTGACGTCAGTGCACATATTTAGGAGGTCACAGCAGCAATCGATAGCGTTAGGCTGTCGAAAGCGGCGTAACGTGCAGTTCCCGAGAGGAGGAGGAGGAGGAGGAGGAGGTTGTTGCTGCTGCCACCGCGGGAAATGGGCTGAGCGCTGAAGGAATCCCTGTTAGTCTGCTGATTCAATCAGTCATTCGTACCAAAACTCTGAACATAAGTAGCTGTAGTTCGTTTTCTTATAGGGCTATCCCTCCGCAGTTTGCTTGAAGCGTTTCGAAGCCACTAAGGTTGAATGGTAGAAAGAATACATCAAATAATGCCTCGTAAATAGTGCCCCGTAATCCGATCGTGGTTACATGCCAAAACCACGATCGAATTACGAGGAACGGCGTAGTGGGGGACTCCGGAATAATTTCGACCACCCGGGGTTCTTTAACGCGCACCTAAATCTAACTAAGCACACGGGTGTTTTCACATTCCGCCCCATCGAAATGCGGCCGCCGTGGCCGGGATTCCATCCCGCGACCTCGTGCTTAGCAGCCCAACACCAGACCTGCTAAGCAACCATGGCGGCTAAAGAACACATGGACCACAACAGGCAACCAGAACGGCAGTTCGACACACCGACACAGGCTCTCCGTTCTCCATTCAACTGGGGCACGCGAAACCGTCACAACCCCTCCCTTCGTCCTTCACTTCCTTCTCAAAAGTCGTCAGTTCCTTGCCGATATACTTTCGCCGCATTGCGGTGGGCCCGAGCCGATGCGTACAAACCATTGTTATTTTGCATCGCCGTGTACCGTACGTGCTGCATGTGTGGCGCCTATTCCATGGCGGCGTTGTCTCGTGCGCGTGCCTCACCTGGATGAAGGCGTACTCACCGCCGAAAGATGGGTGTGCCGGGCGTAGGCGGCTGTGGGGCATCTCCGAGCAGTAATCGAATTACGAGCAGGCCGGTGGGTGGTGTGAGGTGGTCGAAGCGGTGGTGGTAAACGGGGCCGGCAAAAAAAAAAAGAAAGAGCATCGATTCTTATTCTTAGCGCACGCGCGTTTTGTCCTGCCTAATGGGGCGCCAGTGATCGATTCATTTGGCCCGACGACGCCGCTTCTCACCCTGTTGTTCGCCGTGGGAGGGTACGGGCGCCTTCTTAGAAGCGCCGTGGCTC
Source organism: Dermacentor albipictus (assembly GCF_038994185.2). Lineage (NCBI taxonomy): Eukaryota > Metazoa > Arthropoda > Arachnida > Ixodida > Ixodidae > Dermacentor > Dermacentor albipictus. The sequence goes on from NC_091827.1 coordinate 15,778,357, forward strand.
GTGACCACCCTGTTGTTCTTCCTGGTCCGCCGCTTCTCCATCCTTCGGTGCCTCTATATCATTAACCTTCATATAGGTGTATATTATACGCATAGGTGTTTCCTAAAGTTGCCCACCCAAGGGGCTCGAAGCAAGAGCCGACTCACAGGCATCAACGCCGCTTAAATCGCGCGAGCGAACCGCACAAGCACCGGTGGCCAATGGACTATATGTATACGCAGCCCGTTGTGTCGACGGCGTTGAAAACGTGATGAAAAGGCACTTTGTGAAGATACACTTACTACGGCCAATTGAAATCGCGTGCACGGCTGTAATGATACGCGCCCCAACGTCGGCGAGACGCCGCGGTTCTCAAGTATACGAAGTTGAAAATTTTAAGTGGTACATTTGCGAGCCCTCGTGCCGCCATAGATCATTGTAAATTCACGCTCTTTGCTAATGCTTCGGCGATACTATCTTTATAAACAGGCAATCGACCAATTACGCGTACATGCCAAGAAGTTCCGGTTTGGTGAACATCCATGTGCGAGAATCTACGGATATACTGCATATATATATATATGTACACACGACCACCGTGTCCGTGTGAGGAACAGCGCCCGCGTGACCACGTGCAGACAGGTTCATGCAAAGTGTTAGGGGGCGTAACTTTTGTGCGCAGCGCACCTCCGGTTAGCAATATAAGGGCAATGCGCATGCGCGGTTCGCGCACCTCGCTCAACCAACCCTTCCCGCCTTCGATCCGCCCCCGACCTAACACTCCGAAGCGGCATCCGCGTCTTTTCCCATATTACAAGGTGCGAAAAATCAGCGCCCATCGCAACGCACCCGATTAGTGTTAACACATACGCGGCGCTCGCGTGAAAGGAAGAGATGATGAATGATCCTTGATGGCCACCTCTGGCTCCAACGTGCTGAGGGAACGGGCCGGAGTCGGCGAATCGCTGTATGCGCTGAAAGGTTGAAGGAGCTGAATATGAGCACCATCGTTGCAGCATTTTATTTATTTGTTTATTTTGTTTGCTGAAGAAAACAAAAGCGGTGAGCTATACACTCCTGCGCGCGCGTTTAGAGCAGACGAGATGGCGCGAAAGCATTTTACTCTCACTTTCTCCGTACAAGCTGCATGCGCTTAACACTTCCAATGTCCTAACCGCGTTCCAGTGTCACTTCCAGTGTCCTAACGGACGGACGGACGGATGGATGGATGAATAGATGGATGTCCCTCCAATGTGCTTCCGTCCGTCCATCCATCCAAGCAAACAGCTTAGCAAAAGTTGTACCGCTTGGAACTCCGCGCCGTTTAAGGTAGATGAGGTGGGCGCGAAAGCATTTTACTGTCACTTTGTCCGTACAAGCTGCGCTTTACACTTCCAGTGTCCTAACCGCGTTCCAGTGTCACTTCCGGTGTCCTAACGGACGGACGGACGGATGGATGAATGGATGGATGGATGTTCCTCCAATGTGCTTCTGTCCGTTCATCCATCCAAGCAAACAGCTTAGCAAAAGTTGTACAGCTTGGTACTCCGCGCCATGCATGCATCCTCTATCAAAGGTATCCACAACGGCCCCCAACCGTAGACGTCACGCGTTTGCGCCTCGGCACCGCGGAGTCTCGTGCTTCTCAGCCGACACGAAAGGGAGTAAAGAGGGGGTCCCAGTCGGGGTGATGGAGCGCAAACACTACACGGACCTCGCGCCTTCGGTTACGTTCGCATAGGCATGCACGCCCCGCGGCTGAGAGTTGAGCAAACTGCCCGTCGCCTGCCGTGGAGTGCATTCCGCGATGTTCGCGAGTGGGGGGGCTTATACCGCACTTCGGTGCAAAACTGGCACAACAGAGTTAAGTGCATCGAGCGATCAGCCGGCTTGGATCAATCAATGGCCATGGCGTTTTGCTGAGCAAGTGGTAGAAGGGTCGATTCGTAGATATGCACCTCCTGGCATTGGGCCATCGAATGAAAAAAGCACCGATGTGTCCTTGTTTCGGTTGAGGAAATCAATCTGGATGCGCACATCAATACGGCAGCGTAGCCAAATTGTGTCTTTCAGACGTTAAACATAACTTAGCTGCATTAGCGGGGGCTTCCGCTGTATCTACCATGACAGCTTGGTGCCACTGCAGTTTCACTCAGAGAGAGATGCACTAAGATAATTGCCACGTGTTACAGCGACGCTTTGAGGGGACTTTGTTGATATGCCCTTGCGCTTGTAAGCAGGAGGTCGCCGGTTCTATTGTCGGAGGCGGCAGCCTCATTCCAATGGGGGTGAGGCGCAAAAACGCTGGTGTAGGCGTTTTTGGCTCTTGTGAAGCAACCCCAGGAGGTCATAATATTACTCAAGAGGCCTCCCTCATAGCCCACTGCAGCGGTTTTGGAACATCTAACCCCGAAATTTAATTTGATTCGCGATGTGGTGAAGGGTGCAAACAACTTTCGAGGTACGCTAACGTCCTGGTAACTCGCGCAAACACATAAAGTGGTGACGCGTGTTATGTCTATTCTAACAAAACGTGCAAGCAGCCGAGGCTGTCTGGCGCGCCAATGTGCCCACCTAACCTGTCGACCCCGCGTGCATGGTTGAACGTCGCTCCACGAGATTCAGCATAACACATGAACCTTGCTTCAATCGCTGTCAATATTTCGACCTTCCGACGACATTGCCCAACTGTGACAGCAGTTATAGGAACACTAGAGGAACGTTGGTACCACCTCCGTCATGCTGTCCTGGTATCGACGGAGGGTAAGGAGGTCTCCAAAGACACGCAGCGCGCTTGGCTGCAAAATCAACGGAGCCACTAAGTTGACGAAGCGTCACGCTTCCCGCCATTGGCACCGCCAAAGCCCGGTCAGCATTCTACACTGTAACATAATGTCCACCCACAAAAGTGAAAAAGGGCGTAAATTATTTCACAGTCCAGCTTTCGCTGTTGGCCCGAACGCTGTGCGCGCACACATTATACAGTTCCCGATTAGCATCTATGCTCGCGTGCCGGCCTTGGTGCATATACACCGGTCTGAGCGCTCAAAAACGGGGACAGTCTTCTTTCGTCCCATCACGGACATCGTTGCGTTGCGACGCCTGTAACACCACTGCCGACGCTCCTCGTCGTGTCAGTGTTGTGAGACGCCTGCTATCTGCCGGGCGCTGTTCCTGCTTCGTGGAAGCAAAAGCAGCAGGACGCTCTCTCGCATTCCAACGGGGAAAGAGTAAGCAAAACCTATTTGCATCATCTGCTACAAGCATTTCCGTCATTAGCATTATATTTGGCTTTAATATTCGCGCGAACGTCGAAGAAACTTTCGCTTAACACACATTTGCACATAATCGGACTGGATCCATGATAATTCTTTATCATCCCCATAGTGAGCGTCAGCAGCTGTAGCTGTAAAATCAGTTGGAAACCGGAAGTGTCGCTGACGTCTGCTGACTTTCTTTTCTACCCCCGTTGGCATATATATCTGTCCTGAGCAGGCGTTGCGCTTTCCCTCACTGCGCAAATGAGAAGTAGGTTGCACCAAGCGATAAGTTCGAAGCACTGGCGCGCTGGAATGAGCCCTTGAGGCAGGGGACGGCCGGGTCGTGAGGTTCGGCGGAGCTCGGCCGTTTGTCTTGTGCACACATATACGGACATGTTTCCGCCCGCGTAAAAAAAAAATAAATAAGCAAACGCTTCTTCCGCACGCCACTCTCGTATATATACCAGTTTCTTCTTTAGTTTTACTTTCGCGGCGCCCTTAGTTTTGTGGGATCGTCCTTCAGTCCTGCAGTCAGCGAGGATGGTCGTCGTCTCCTATATGTGCGACGTTTATCAATCTGCGCGAGCAGCCAAGCGAAGTTAAGGCGGCCTGCCGGGGCGAGACGCTTGATACGGCGCTGAATGAAGAAGTCGAAGGAATTAGCCGCATCTTCGAGTTTATTGTTTTTTCTCTCTCTTTTATTTTGTTTTAAATGATCGCATGATCGGTTGGCTGGAGCTCCCAGGCACACTTGTACGTGTACTTGAATGTTTAAATGTGCCGAGTGTCGCGGAGAGCCTCTCTTGCGTATCAGTTCGGGGTAGAAGTGAAGGCGGCCCCGTTTCGCTTCTGCAAATTCCAGTGGGTCTGCCTGTACGTCTAAAAAAACATATTAAAAAGAACATGAACGTCCGAAATATGGTGTGGTCCATTTACGTGTTTGATTGAGGTATACAGAGCATGTCGTTGCCACCTAGCGAAAGTAAATAAAGATAACAAGTAAAATAAGCAAAGCAAGCTGTTAGAGAACAGTGCGTAGCGGCCTGAAGAAAGTCTGCAACGAAACTGACTGGTTTGAGGCATTTTCACCTCGAAAGCTCTTTGCCTTTTGAGCTTCGCGTGCAAAGTGCTGCTGCCGCAAATTTGACTCCTGAAAATTTTTTTTCTTTAACGTTAACGGCTCCAGAAAGTGCGCATAGACCCGTTAATTTATTTGACTTTGCCGAATACTTCACGGGCGTCAGTGAACGACGTTATTGTTTCTTCGTTTAATTGCGGTATTTCTTCTAATTTAATTGAGTTAGCAGAATATTCATCAGGCATCAATGAAGTGCGTTATTTTTCATCATCATGGCACTGAAAGTAGGACACAGGACAAGATTACAACGGATGAGGACAACCTAACGTTCCTTTTTAGCCTTAGCGTTACACATAGTACTAGCAAAAAAAGTAGATTTTGGATGATTTCCCTGCGTTTTCTTTGGCCTTCACTACATTCAATTTACAGATACATGTCTTCGTCGATCGTTGGCTCAGTTTATGTTCATCGCACAGCAAGGATTTCTGCGAGGCTGTCACACGTACGTACAGAGAAAACCAGTCTTGTAGTTGCTTGAAACTCGTGAGTGCGCCTTAAGACATCCTAAACACTATTCAAGATCATCCATTACGACACGTCGAATAAAAGAACTTCACCCAGTCGTCAAATGCAATCAATTCACAGAAAAGGTGGTGCCTCGACGACACCGAGACAACGTTAGAGAAAGGAAGACGCCTTAGTCTAGCAATCATTCCGGTTCGTGGTAACAGCGCGTTACGATCTATCATCATCAGGTCACGCCCCCGAAATGCTGGCCTCGGGGAACAACGCACAACTGCCGACGCATGATACGCAAGAAGGTCTCAGAGGGGACGTGGCTGAAGTTCATCTCTCTTCACACTCCGACACAACCTCCACTTCCTGACAAATGGTCCACGCGTCAATTCGCGCAGCCTCACACAACGAGCTTACCTAAAAGCGCAGAGATTCCTACAGGCGATCTGAAGCGCGAACGCGACATTCGATAGGTGGCGTCAGCTGACCTAGACCTAGCTGCAAGCTCTCTCTCTCTCTCTCTCTCGGGCTACGATCCTAGAATCCGCTCAGGCGTGAGCGAGCTCCTCTGCACCTTCCTTCGACTTCAAACTGAGATAACGGTTGTGGAGACCGCATTCGTCAAGCCGGCATTCGGGCATCGCGACTCAAACGAACGCGCTCGAGAAAATCGGAAAGATAAGCAGGCACGGTCAAGCAGCCGCCTTTGGGTGGGTCCTCTGCGAACGGTCGAATTCGTCCAGCTAAACCAGCGACCAGGATAGGTTGGCGGCCGTCGTGGTCCTCAATCCGGCGGCATCAACGAGCAAGCCGCAAGTGTGCTTATGCAGGAAAGGTTGGCAGTGGTGAATTAACCTGAATTACGACCGTTCGTTAGTGTCGTTCTTAGTTCGAGCGGTGATCTGCATAAACGCAGCAAATTTTCTTTTGCATTTCGCCATTAAGTTTTACTTTTAAAACTCCCCTATCGCGAAAATGATTTCGGAACGCCAGTATTGCCAAGATTATTTAAAGATGGCCATTATGTGAGGCATCACACTTCGCAAATTGAAGCAATCGATATGATTAAATGGCATTTTGCTTTGCTCTTATTTCGTTTATAGTCCATTCACTGCTTTCTAGCAACTGCAGTTGTCAAAACTCTTGATGCATCGACGGTGCGGGAATTTCAATTTGTCATTACCACACGCGCTGTTCCTTTTTGAGTCTATTATAGGGAAAGCTAAAGTGTCTTCTTCATTATGTCAGAAAAGGTGTTTATATTTCTTCACATCAGCAGTGTCGGCTCAGTCGCATTCTTTAATGGCATGTCGCCATGGCCACGGCGGCTGCATTTTGATGGGGATGGTTGAAGACACTCGTGCAGATATTTTAGTGTACGTTAAATAAAGAACACCCAGGTCTCTAAGTTATTGCGCACTCTTTTCGCCCCCCTCCTCTTTCCCTCTGACAGTGTGACCCATAGCCCACCGGTTGTTTTGAGACAAAGAACCCCGTAACTTTAAATCAATTGAATTCTGGGGTTTTACATTCCAAAACCAGGAGTTATTTCTAGACTTTAGTTCGCATATATAAGCTGAGCACATTCAAATAAGTAAGTAACACGACACCAAACCCAAAACTAAGGTGCCCAATACGGAAAGATGCAATTTGTGGCCCGATTGGTGATGATAGAGCATGAACGTGTCAGAAATGGAGCACCTCTAGTGACCTATTTGGACAGTGCCATGAACCACAATGACCGTTCTCAAGAGGCTTTTCTTGATGTAGAAAATAAATTTTGCGCTATGAAAGTCGTGTTCCGGCAGAAACTTTTGCCAGGGCGTGTAGGTCTAGCATGTACGTCTAAGAAAGCTAATCCTGGCAACAGTTTTGACCACGTCTTTCAAAGGTGGTTTCGTAAGATGTGGACACCAGCGATAGTGTTCCTGCAATGACGGCCTTAGCAGGAAGCAAAGAAGTAGCAAACATTCGTTTGAGCGCCCGGATAGCCAATGGGCCCGACTAACTTCAGATTTATGTGGGGGGAAACTACGCAAACTGAAATCGTGGCACTTGGTTAATACGGCAAAAGTGTCTAGGCCAAATATATCCTTCAGCTTTTGTTCGGGCTCGCAAGACTCAAAGGAGAATGTCGTGGTGGTCGTTTATTGTGAACGACTCTGCTGCCACATGTTTTTCTCGGTGTGAAGTGTGATAAGTCTTGCATTCGCATGAACGGCGGCGCCACATTCCATGCCACCGCCACACAGCGATCGTCCCGTCTATAAACCGCCGAGGCGCGCTTCTCTTTGTGCTTGTAATTTGGCGAAACGAAAACGTCCAGACGACGCCGGACACGCAGAAGGCGTTCTACAGTCCGAAGGCATTGTTTGAATTTCGCTCCATCAAACAGAAGCTGTCTTACTCGGCGCCGCTTCGCAAGTAAGCTTTCCGTCAAAGAACAGATGAAACGAAAATCGAAAAAGAAAGAAATAAAAGGAAGAGAGGAAGCAACCGTAGTAAAGTTAACATTCACGGGGTACTGGGAAGCAAGAAGTGGCAGGCTTAGCGGCTCTAGGTTGGCGTCGTAGAAAGCAGACTTCGTCTTCGGCTTCGGCTGAATGTGTCATGGTTTGAGTGCACCGTTCACAGAGGAGGTTGCCGAGAACAAACAGACGGGTACCTCGAGAACGTTTAGCTGCGAACTAAATTAAGATAGTGGCGAACGCTGTGGCTCTTATGGCGATGGCTTGGAATTTGGTGCACGTCATAAAGTGCAACGTCGCGGAAAAAAGTACAAGAACGATCCTGCCAGACGACGTAATTGAACAGCAGGACTGAATGAAAACACTGCAACGTAACTCGCCGCGTGTCCCACTGATAGACGTGCAGTGCGTAACAAAGCGCCTGCAATGGCGAGTTTTGTGCGTACTGCTGCAGTAATCCGCGACAACGGCGGGGCCAGTTCTGTGCACGGCACTGCACTTTGAACTACTGGTGCGCAAACGAAGCTGAGTCGAATCTTGCTCCGTCAAGCAAGGCAGGACGGCGTGTCGAATTCGAAGACTTCCCTTCTTCGCGCCAGGAGACACTAAATGTTCAGCGATTCGTCGCGCCGTTCGCTAGGTTTAGCCGACGCGGCATGACTATACACAGTTGAGCTGCGAAGCATTCAGCTCTGTTTCTTTTTTTTTTTGAGAGCAATGTCTCTTTTCTGCCTCCACATCACAACTGAACTCGTACTATTGCAGTAGCTGCGTCTGTTCACAGATGATGCTCGTCATGTTTTTCGCTCAATCTGATCGCATCCGTTGTCTTTGTCCACCATCGCGGAAGAAAACGCGGTGAACCCCGCGTCGAACGGCAAAGGCAGACGGCCGCTTAAATTTGTAAGTATTTACCAACCCACGGCCAATCACTGAAAAGTGGTCGTTTTCCTTTGTTCTCTCCGCGAGTGTTTTCCGAGACACACGGACCGATGTTTAGAATGCACGCAGCGTCTTGGCAATCTCTCGGCTCGGTTGCTATTTCGAGCAAGTCCAACCTACATATGCGGGAATGAAGCGGCCTGAAAGTATATTTGTGAGGGAGTTATTGTGTTGACGCTCATAACATATAGTTATTGGTCTTTCGCGTAGAGGCTGATGTGTTGTCTGGTTTTCTTCCGCCTGCATTGCTGCGTGGACGTTGAACCGTCTTATTTGTACCTAATTTGCAGCACTGCGCTTTGCTTTCCAAGTATAACTACGCAAGATTGCAGAGCTCCCCAAATACGCGCAACAACGCTTGACAGCATGGTATTTCACACTTGCAGCAGCGCTTGGTGATCACAGCGCAACGCCAGTTTTGAGTTTGGTGCATTTGTTCGACGGCCCGACTGTAGATGATATACGCACGCTCCTTTCTGTTTACGGCTGTTACAAGCACAGGAATGTTGCAGGAACAAAAGTGCATGCGCTAACAACAAAAAGCGTGCGAGTTATTGAGCGAACAATCAGCGCGATTCCGGGCAGGTCAGTTCTGAACGTTACCGACGTCAAGTAGGCGACCTCTGAGACCTCATGCACCAAGATTTAAAAATACGCGAATGCCGCGTAGCTGGACAGAGCCAAGGTAATGGTGTTTGCCGCCGCTTGAAGATAGACCATTTTCTTTTTACATCCAGCCTTTCATGTCGCACGTATTGAGCAACAGGAAGCTGTATCGGGAGCTTTTCGTGTTTGTCTACAATATTCTCATTGACACTTTTCGTGTAATTATAGCATGTGAGAAGTTGACAAACTAATTAAGACTAATTAGATAGTCAGGCGGAATCCCAAAAAAAAAATCTGGGTATCTCCAAGCGACGGCAAACAACGTCACCTTGATTCTGTCCGGCTACGTGGCATTTGCATATTTTTAAACTTTGGAGCCCCGTCGTCGGGACGCCCTGTATATACGGGCTGCACTACACGTGGTCGCTATTTTTCGCTGGCACCACGCGTACAAATGACCCCACTTTACCCTTGATCAAGTATCGGAGCACGTGGCAGCTGCGCAGAGGAAGTGCGCGGGCCAAATCGAGCTCCAATGTCTCACCCTTATACGATAATCATAGCGTGGTATCGTCTCTACGTGCTCCCGCAATTTCAGTTCAGTTCTTCGTCTCCCTTCGCTTTACGGACTTGCGCCACTTCGTTCCGCAGCTAAACGCAGAGCGCTTTGGTTGCTCCTAAATGTATCCATCACCCACCGTGGGGGCGACTATAGGTATCGAATGAGCCGAGGTAACCTACCCCTCCCCCCTTCCTCTCAATCTGTCGTTCTCGCTTTGCCCCGGCGTTCTTTGTTATACATACCCTGCGCCAAGCACATTCCAGCCACCCCAAGCAAGATTACCCGAGACGCCATAGTGGCGGCACCACCAAACGGATGTATAGGAGCCCTCGTATGTATGTAGCACCTGTACGTTGGCAGGGCGCCCCGTAAGGCGGCAGGGTTCGCGTCGCAGATGGGCTCCGCACGTAGCTACAGCTTGTCGGTCCGAGATCGTTTGTTGCTGTGTAATTGCTTTGTTCCACGTGCGAGTGTGATCGCCCGCAGCCGCCGCTGCTACCATGACCCCTCCGCGTTTTTAGTCTGCGCCGCCCGTTCTTCTTGCTCTTCTTCCTGCTTCCCTTTCCCACGGAGCGAGGGCCGCTAGCTGCTACACACGTTGCGAGCATCTTCTTCCTATTCCCTCTTTGCTTGAGCATTCGCGTCATAAATTGCATCGGTTCAGTTCTTTTCTTGCCCGGGAATAGATAACCATGAATTTATATTTGCTATCGTTCAGCGTGTCTATACTGTAGTACCAAGTTTATGCACACTCATCGCGTCTTCTATACTAAGCGAGATACTACGTGGGAAGGACTGCTACGTCCCCTATTTATATCACGTACGTTGCTTGCTTCGCAGACTTGGCCCTTTCTTTGAATTTCGCAATGTTAAAATGTTCTTATCGTCGTCACCAACATCAACACGACTCCGTCGTCGTACCGTCATCGTCACGTCATCGCTGTGTCGTCGTGGTTCTCAACGGGCCAGCTATATAGTGCGGATATGGATAGCACTTAAGGCTGCGCATTTAGTTCCGTCAACAGTTTTGTGCCTTCAGCAATGCCTATCATAGGACTCGGATGACATGTGCGTGTGGCCATCTAGACGTAGTGAACTTCAGTAAGGTTCATGGACCTCAGAGTCATCGATCCACACTTTCGTGTCTTCAGCATTTTCCATCGACGAACGCGGATGACGTGTGCGTTTGACCATCTAGACGTAGTGAACCTCGGCAAGGTTCATGGACCTCAGAGACATCGCAGTGGCCGTCTGCGTTGAGAACGCGGTCGCTTTCATTCATACCGCGGCCACGTGCGTACCGTATACGCGCGAAGACCTTCCGACCTTTCATTGTGCGCGTAGCGTACGAGCGCGCGCCTATCCGCTGCGTCGACATCGACCCTACATGCGTATATAATAACAAGGTTCGGAAGGAAGCGCAGGACCCGGGAGGACAATGAACGAGCAGCTTCAACCGTGTGTGACCCGTATAGGTGCTTCTTCATTCCGCGCACGTCGCGACCACTGTACTCGCGTTGTGGCGCCGGGTGCTTCCGGAAATAAAATTGACAGAAAAGGCAGAAACACACTGTTATGCGCATCCGGACCACATAAAGCCAACAGGCAATGAAGCCTTCTTCTTGTTGACGGTAACGCGCAGGCATGTACATGATGTGAAAGTGCAACGCTTGCGTATAGAAAAAAAAAAAAGAAGAGCGAAAGCTTGAAACAGCGTTGATCAAAATCTCAAACAGCCGTGACTTTTGATATTGTATGAATGCGGGTCTCTGGCTTTACCTTGCCCGCGCGGGTCCCGGAGCACATTTTAGCGTGCCACCGCGGGATACAATGCGAAATGATGCAAGCCGGGAGGCACGAACATAATTGTTTCGGATTTTGTTTAAGGTTATACAATGTTGTTTAGAGGGACAGAAAAATGAATAACGTCAAAACAAATCCGAAAAAAAAATTCGTCCATGCCTAAATATAGTCCTTTTCTCATTCCTTGTTTGACGTTTTGTTTCCTTTTTGAGCTCATCTACGAATTAAAAGGGGTAGCCAGCGCCGTCTAACAGGCTCCAATATCTCCTTTCATGCAGTTAATAATACTATTAAAAATTAATACTGAGTTAAACTTGTAAATTACTCCCCTGGAATAACAAAAACTGCGCACCTACCTTGAGCGAAGTCGTGGTAATCCAGAAGACACGGACGGGACTGAAGTCCTTGGCGCGCGTTGCTGGTCACATCGTGAGGGTCGAGATGAGATCTGCGTGTGCGGTAGATGAAAAAGCAAAGGTGAAATTCGCTCAAGGTAGGGTTCGTTGACATCATTGAAACACGCGATAAACGTCGATAAAGGCCTCTCAATTCCAACATTCGCAATTGAACTGTAGTATTACTGAAGCACTATAGCGCCAAACAGACGACACAACAAGAGACACGGACGAGCGCTCGTCCGTGTCTCTTCTTCTTGTGTCGTCTGTTTGGCGCTATAGTACTTCAGTAATATGCACCAACTAGCCCAACAAAAAGTTTTGCTGAACTGTAGTACCTGAAAAGGGAGCAGTTGATTATGCGAGTCAAAGGGCTCCGCAAAACAGTCCGAGTGCAACCACACTGTAAATTAATTTACACCCATAGAAGGAAAAAGGGTGTAAATGTGTCTATAACTGACACCTTTATGGCGTGATCTATATAATTGACACACTGCGGGTGCGAGTTATAGAGACATTTACACCCCTTTTTCCCTTTTAAGTGTGTAAATTATCTTACAGTGCACCGCAACCGCCCGCCAACGAGCTCAGAGCCGCAGATATGCAACAGACATCTTCACGAGAAATTATAGCGCAGAACTGATCAGTACTGTGCCCGTATGGCACATAAAAAAATTAATTCGGGGCGTATTACGTGCCGAAACCACGATTTGATTATGAGGCACGCCGTAGTTAGGGAGTCCGGATTAATTTTGACTACCTGGGGTTCGTTGACGTTTAACTCATGCACGGTACCCGCGAGTTCTCGCATCTTCGCCCCCCATCGAAACGCGGCCCCCGCAGTCGGGATTCGATCCCACATCCCGGGGCTCTGCAGCTCCACTTCAAAGCCCCTACGCCTCCACGACGGATTACCTCTCATTTATTTTCCACTGTCCTGTGTCTTTAATTGTTAATGGTTCTTCCAGTAGATACTTCAGCGAAAGGCTGGGCAACTTATATTTAGAATGCCACACTTTAATCGATCGTCGCTCTGTGCTACTGAGAGTTTCAGCAACTTTATCTTTCTCGGTCTAGGCTCACTGATATCTCATTTCCAAAAAGGCCGAGCAACCCCATACGTGACCAACAACGTGGATCTAGAATTCTTCCTATAACCACGCGACACTATCTTACATCTGTAGTGCTCATACTCGTACACTCAATCAGCGTGTACTGTAATGTGCACCTCTCCAATTTGGTGTGCATGGGTTACCTTCACAGAATGCAGCTGCTGGCTGGCTCCTCTTAACTCTGTGCGGTATTTACGCTGTGGTTATTGCATTAGTACAGTTATTGAAGTGCACCGGCTCGACAAACCGCTTGTGGTGCTCCTCTGCATCCTCCCCCTTGCACTCTGTGCTCGCTCTCTCCCTCTTTTCCTCTTTCTATTCCCCCTTTCCGTTACCCCCAGTGTAGGGTAGCAAACCGGACGCTCTTCTGCTTGACCTCCCTACCTCTTCTTGCTTTCTCCCTCTTATTCTACGGTTCCATGATTAATAATAAGCGTGGTATGCCCCTACGAAACTCGCTCTCCAAATCTACAAAGGCGTTGCGTATAGAACAGCTCAGGCACGGGCGCAAATCTTTTCGACTGCGGATGTTCAACCAACCTCACACGCAGGGCGTGTCCTCCAAATGCACTCACTTCCATAGCGGATACGTATCCTGCTCGTACGAGGCGGCGCGCGAGAGAGACGTGAGTGCTCCCCTGGCCAATTGACCCAGACAGGTGACCCGCGAAGAATTTCGCCCTCACTGCATGCGCGCGCTTTCAATTAAGGCCGCGGTGTACGGCCGAGCACACTTCGGACCGGGGGCGTGACAGACCCACCCTTCTCGGCGACCGGTATTGCACCGCAGTCGTCGCCGCTTAATGTGGACAGGCTGCAGAGGCGCGACTCCGCTTAGTGAGAATACTCGAAGCGTCTCACAATTTTGTCTTTATTTATATCTTTGAGGAAATCGTGGCGCATGTCTGTGTTGCACACTTTGGGTTCTTTTCTTTTTTTTTCTAGGTATTGTTGCTTTTCGGTAATTAATTGGAGACGCGAGATGAAGGGTAAAAGGGAGAGAAACGAGGTGGGAAAGGCACAGAGGTCAACAGGAAGCGAGCCAGGCTTCAGGTTTTCTATGGGAGGAGTACGGAGGGATAGAAAGACGGAAAGATATAGTTCCAAGTACACAAGCACGCTATCATACCTAAAAATCCACGCTAATAAACTCCATGAATACAACTTCAAAGCTTTGTGCGTAATAAGCACTACCCTATATACAGTCATATCGCACATTGTGAAATACTTTACTCCCTTAAAAGTGAAAAAGAGACTAATCTGCTTATAACTCACACCTTTACACCCTCTTTGGTTGTAAGGGCGTGAGTTACACACATATTTAGATCCTTTATCACTTTTAAGGGCGTAAATTATTTTGCAGTGTGCGCATCTGGCGCTGGCTTCTCGACGGATGTACAATGTGTGTTAGCACTTAAAGGTGCCGCCGAGCGGGCGCTCCTTTTCAACGCCTCACAAAGTTAGACCGTCGAAATAAGACGAAGGAAGTTCGAAAAGCTATTCCACGTTTTCTCGTCCGCTTAAACGTAAGAGTGCATGCTTGCACCTACGTATCTGGGGCGAAACACGGACAGAAAAAAGAAATTATGCAAAGTTCACCCGTGCTGCTACAATCATGTTTTAGGCCAAGCCACGTTCAAGCTCCAATTAACTATCAATGTACTGGTATTCCCGCATCAGCACAGGGCCCATAGAGAAAATCGCATACACGTTAGCGCCTGATCTCCTCATAGGTAACGTTGTAAGAAACGCTATGCAGTAAAGTCAACCTTAGCCGGCACGTAATGTGGAATATAAAACTTAATATTTGCTGAGCGTGGAAGCTATGAAATTAACGCATTTCATCTTAATGTGCTTCAAAAATGTTTCTGGTAATCTGCCACAAATGGCAGTCTTTAGTGCGCATGCGCCTTCAGGCTGTTTGACGAGAGCTTAGAACGGGCGCTATATACGCTTGTCTTTTTTTTTTCTTCTATAGAAATATGATAGTAGGTAACATGATTATAAGACGTACGATCAATATCATTTAGTTAAAAAAAAGATCATTATGCGAATCCCAGTGTCCAGACAAAATATTATGCGACAGGGAGTAATCTGCGCAGGCAGTAGGTAATCTACAGACTCAGACATACAGACTCTGGAGAAGTGGACGGACAGCTTTGGGGACCTCGCATCCACCGGCTCCTTTAAGGTGAACAAATTTTTTGTGATTTGAGCGCGCGGTAGGTACACCACCGCGTGGCACGTACGAATGACATGCGGTTACCTTCTAAGGGCGACTTACGTCTTATGAAGATGCTTATCCGCACTCTTCCGAGACGGCGGCTCATGTGGTCCGCGCCGATGCCTGCGAGATAGACACGTCGAGGCATATTTAACAAGAAGTAACTTTCCTCGCTTTTTCTTCACGAGACGTTCTTGCTACTACAAGTTACGCCACTGGACAGCCGAGAAGATTAGCCATCTCAGACACATGTGTCATATACTCCGTGGGTGGCGGCTTGTCGTGACAAGCGGTTTCTTTTTCGCTTTCTTCATTTTGATAATAATGGGTATGGCCGGCTTCTGAGGTTCTTATGTGGCCTGTGGCAGAATGCGAAGAAGACAAAAAGAATGCTTTTATTTGATCTTTCCTCCTACATTTAACAGAAGGACAATGGCGCAGCCAGAAAGAAGCGCGAATGACAGATGACTGTCGGTAAACAAGTCATGAAAACGTCCCCTGTTTTGAAGCATGCCG
Source organism: Dermacentor albipictus (assembly GCF_038994185.2). Lineage (NCBI taxonomy): Eukaryota > Metazoa > Arthropoda > Arachnida > Ixodida > Ixodidae > Dermacentor > Dermacentor albipictus. The sequence continues at coordinate 15,793,818 of NC_091827.1, forward strand.
GTAGCTTTAAGTTGTATTACATGACATAATAAGCAGACGTTTGCACTATAGATGGTGCCGGATGCTTCTTGTCGCATGAAAAGCGTAGAGATATAGGGTGAATTAGAGAACATCACAAAGGCACAAAAACACGCGACGAAATTGCCTAAACGCAACAAATACTAGCTCACGGCGCAAATTATCACAATAAGCAACGAAAAAAGAAAGAAACACAGCAAAATTGGGATGCCAAAAAGTTATATATACTTAAAACAAAAAACGCCACAAGAGACCCATATCACTACTTCAAAATTAAATTTAAATACATCTTACAATGTCAATCTCGGAAAATTTCAACGTTTATCTATTTGCTGGCAATATCACTGTCCTTTAAATTGTGGGATTTTACGCGACAAAACCACAATCTCATTGTGAGGCCCGCCGTAGTGGGGGGCTCCGAAATAATGTGGACCACCTGAGGTTCTTTAACGTGCACCTAATTCTAAGTACACGGGTGTTTCGCATTTTGCTCCCATCGAAATGCGAATATCACTGTCCATTAAAAATCAGTGCATCCAAATGATATCATTGAAAAGAATGCTTCACTTCGCACGTACAATGCCCAACACGCTTCATGTGGTTTGAATCAATTCCTTCTTAATGCAACTTCAGTAGTCTGGCATGCAGAATCTTTTTTTTTTTTTTTGTACGTCTAAGTCTAAGTGCCACTCGGGCAACCAAACTGCTTTATATTCGTACATGGTGCACCACATATGCAAAATGAGCATTTGCCGACAAAATAACGAAGTTGCAGTGCAACCAAACTTTGCTTTATATTCGTACATGGTGGACCACGGTTGCAAAATGAGCATTTGCCGACAAAATAACGAAGTTGCAGTGCAACCAAAGTTTGCTTTATATTCGTACATGGTGGACCACGGTTGCAAAATGAGCATTTGCCGACAAAATAACGAAGTTGCAGTGCAACCAAACTTTGCTTTATATTCGTACATGGTGGCCGGACCACGGCTGCAAAATGAGAATTTGCCGACAAAATAACGAAGTTGCAGTGCAACCAAACTTTGCTTTATATTCGTACATGGTGGACCACGGTTGCAAAATGAGCATTTGCCGACAAAATAACGAAGTTGCAGTGCAACCAAACTTTGCTTTATATTCGTACATGGTGGACCACGGTTGCAAAATGAGCATTTTCCGACAAAATAACGAAGTTGCAGGGCAACCAAACTTTGCTTTATATTCGTACATGGTGGACCACGGCTGCAAAATGAGCATTCGCCGACAAAATAACGAAGTTGCAGCGTTTGAGACCCACCCGATTGGGAAGGCTTCAACGTAGTTGAGAATCCCCGAACGCTCGTACACCGATCAACCCAGGACAAGGACGCAAACCGACAAAGATGCTCACTATATCGTTTTCTATTTTCTTTTTTCTTTACCAAACCTGGCCCTTTTCCACACGGTCACTCCAGAGGCTTTTAGCTCTATACTTGCCCCGACTGTGGGGTTGTTAGCAATCTCGCACACATGCTCTGACGATGCCCCTCGTTACAGGGACCCAATCGCATCACAGAAGAAGAATGGAGCTCTGCCATCCAGAGCTCAGACCTTTCACGTCAAACCTGGGCTGTCCAGAGAGCCCACGATGCGGCGGTTAGGCTCGGCCTACCCGTCCCCACGTGGGAGCAGCCCGCAGCTCTGCCCTAGGGCAAAGCTTCTCAGGGCCTTGTAATTAATGTTCTTTGTCTGTCTGTCTGTTTACCTTGTCGCAGGAGAGGAAGAACCGACACTCCGTCGCTTAGCGTAGCATTCTTTTAATTAATGTCCGTCGGAACGCTAGCCCGTGCCGGAGCATGCCAGCCGCTCGTGCCTCGTGTAGCGCGAGCGTCTACGTCAATCCTCGTGCGACGCCGATGCTGCTGCCGCTACAACCTTAACGTGTTTCAGCGGTGTTCATACGCTAATCGCTTATCATTTTCTTGCCACGGGTTAGGGGAGACATGGTTCACCTTCCCATTCATATAAGTCACATTTGCTGTGTTGGCGAAGAAGAGAAGCTTTCCTTTCCTGTGGCTCAACTCTCGCCCTTCCACGTATACAATACACTACCGCTTCAACTACGCTTTCTCTGCTCACTCCTTTAGTTCTCCGCAGAACTACCCGCACATTTCCAACCCTTATCGCCCGCACTGAGTTTCATCCAGTCCTGTCGAAGGCAGCCGGTTCATTAGAGCACCGTTTAACCGTATCCTGAAGTCGGATCTCCGCCGCTCAAGCCTTTACCTCGCACAAAACAAAACAAAAAGCTTTCCTTTGGAAAGTGAAGCAAGCCAGTTACATCACTTAGGGGCTTGTTCGTTCCTTCTTTCGCAACCTCGGGGCTAGCAGCATGTTTTTTGTGGCATGAGCCTTCTCAAGACACAGTCGTGCTCCCGGTGCTCTATTTATCACCGCTCGCCCGCGGAACACCCAGATTCTTGGCGTGCTCCGCGGGCCGCTTCGGAAAGCATGCAAGAAGGTTCGTTTTCGCCCCGGCCCGGTAACAAGGGCGCCGTTTATGCGGAGACGAATGCTGCTTGTCGAGGCCACGGGCTGTCGTGATGCATCTCCGGGCCGCCCTACGCGATCGCTTACATCGCTCCTCGTTTGCCGTTGATTTAGCTCTTTCGACTGGTTCTTCTATGCACCCCGCACCGTGGGGCGGCCCGCCCCGAGCCCCCAACGGGGCAGCACCGTAGGGAAAATTTCGTACGGTGGTGCAAAACCGCGAAGTTGCGTTCTCTGTTTTCAAATCGCTAACACTTTGTTGTTGCTGCTGCTTTTCTTTTCGTGCTTCTTGAAGAAAATTACGCTTTAGAGCGGAGCATCCCGGCAGCGGCTCCTCATTCTTCGTTTAATCGTGTCCAGGTGAACTACATCTATTCGAAGAAATGTTGAGTAGTTTGTCCTTGCTTGGACGCCGAGAGATCTAAAACAAGTCATCTAAAACCAGAAGTGACTAGCGCAGGAGTGGACACGGGGCACAAAAGGGTGACAAGGACAAGCGCTTGTCCTTGTCGCCCTTTTGTGTGCCGTGTCCACTCCTGCGCTAGTCACTTCAGCACGGAATACCAACTAGCCCGGTCTCACACCCTGCTTCAGTCTGAAATCTGCAGCGCAGGATTATTGACATAGTATATGTAGCGATGGACGTATAGCACCCAGTCAGGCCTAAACAGCAAACAATACGCACCAGAACCACGCGTGAGCGCAAGCAAGCACGCTCACACGCACCAAAGACAATTGTTGGCTCGAACCTATGCGCGTTTTTCTTTGTGGAACACCCAACGGTGCCTACTCAAGAAAGCGTTACTGAGAACGGATCGTAAACTGTGAGGTGCGCGAGCGAAGGAACGGGAGGAGGTGATGTCGGGTGCAAAGTAACCGAGTGAAAGGGGGCGGAGGTGGGGTCGGGTGCAACGTGCGTTGGAGGTAATGGAGACCGGAAGAAGGCACACACCCAAGGTGTGAGTGTGGCGACTGCTCGCAATGACCCGCACGGGCACGGCCCTGTCGGGACAGGTCCCCGGATGACTCGTCGCCGTTGTGTCACGTGCGCTGCCTCTGAGCCTCGCCCTGCGGCATCGTGGCCTGTCGGCGAAGCTGCCCATCCAGCATGTAGGCATGGCGCCCGCTTACATTTTTTTTTAATGCTTTAGCATTAGGAGTGCCAAAGTCGAAAGAAAGTTTGTGAAGCCGGTCACGTGGTAGAGGTAGAGGGTAGATGAGAGAGCTACACATGAGTTCGCTGACTCTAAATGAGTCTCTAGCTCACCGCCTATGTTACGTCGCACTATTTACGGTGCTACAGAAAGGGATGGGGGATAAAAGAAGAAAAGAGGAACAAGACAGCACATACACTTGCGTAACTCTTCTGACTTAGTTCCATTCCACCGAATACTCACGTCACGGGCTGTTATTAAAGGAGAGGGTGAGAAAGGGATAAATGAAAGGCAGGGTGGTTAGTCGGGACTGAACCCAGTTGTCTACGTTGTACTTGGAGAAAGAATAGCTTCCGCGTGTACAGGAGAAAACATTAACAGTTGATGTGAGTCATCGACGTAATAAAAATAGTGAGCGCCGAGTCACATGGTGGTTGCTCACTGTGGTTTCCCTCGAGAATCGCAGCAGTTCTTTTTCGGGTCTTTTGCAGCTGTGCTAAGGGAGACCATGGTGTACACCGAGATCTTGTTGAACAAGAAAGGTATTCCGTGCGATTGGTTTAGAGCAAGACGGCGGGCAAGCCTTTGATTCTCAGAGGACGGACCGTAGCACAGAAGGCGTTCTGCAGTTTCGCGGTCCAGTCAAGAAGCTTTAGCGGCGCAAAACCTTATTGGAATTGACGTGCGAGAACAGTATGCCGCTTAACATCACAAATGCAAAAGATTGGGAATAAAGTTTTCTATGATGCCGTGTACTCATATAACACCGCGACTCTTGCAGGCGTACGCGTCATTTGCAATGGGGTACGCCTATACGTGGCTAGATTTTTTTTATATGATGATGATGGTGGATAAATATATATCGATAGAATAAAGGAGTATAAAAACGATGGCACTTTGGCCCTTCAGTGCCTCTACTTATTATTTATCTAGCTAAGATCGCTCCCATCACCTGACAAGCACTGCGTGCTAGAGTGACCAGGAAATTCGTTATGCGCTAAACAAAGCGGCCAAAATGTATTGTAGTGTTTTATAGCCTGTTGCAAGTTAGTGAGGCCTCCTTTCCATCTCAATTTTGTTTTGTTTTGTTACTGCTACGGCAGTTAGGATGTCAAAACTTGACTGGCTGTGTCCGTCCCACATTTTGATTACGCTGTGACCGTCATCAAATTGTCGTCCGCAGGCTACCACATCGCTTTCAGTTGCCCGCTTGCGATACGCTGCAGAAAAAAATAATAATAATAATCTTTTCCCACCTGCATCACCATTGGCAATCGAATGTAATACCTTTATGTAATACCCCCTATGGAGGTCTTTAATGTAATAAAGTGAAGTGAAGTGAAATGAAATGAAGTGAAATGAAGGGAAGTGAAGTCACGCCCCAGTGGAACGTGCATTACTTAAGCGAATGCGCTAACCGCTGCGCTTGTGCAATTCGCGCGGGTATCTTGAGCGCCACACTGCAGAGTGCGACAGTAATGGCCGTTGTGCGTGTACGTGTGCGTAAGTGTGTGCGTGTGTGTGTGATTGCATGGGCTGTTTAGTGCTTACCACTGTGTATGTCACAATCGTCGCCCAGCACCTGGGGTAGCATGTCAGGCGAAACGGCAGGCTAATATCTCTAGCATATAATTTAAGCCCCCCCCCCCCCCCCTCTCTCTGTCTCTCTCTCTCTCTTCAGAGGCAACAACAGAGAATACTGTAGCAGACCAAGACGATATTGTGCTTATCACATACAACAAATTTTTCTTGGCAAAATGGTGGAGTAAGCTACGTGAGGGTCTGCTGTTGCGGTAAATGAGTAAATTAGTTCATGACCGGAGGATTTGGTGAATCCGGCTGTAATTTTTCTTTTTTTTTGTAATAAATACTATGCAGCCGTACAACAACAACCACGAATTCACTTGCCTCGCGAGGCCAGTAAACTAGATTGATTGAGCAGATGACTGATTGATTGAATAAGTGATTCATCAATTCATTGAGTTCTTCATTAATTGATTGACCAATAAACACAGCTAATGATGAGCAAGGCTGGCGTGTGGGGGCTCAAACTGCACGTTCTCAATGATTATTTTTCTCGCCTTGGTAGGTGTATGTCTTGTTCATTCGGTGCACTTGTACATACACATACTTTCTCCCCTGGATCCATTGCCCAACTCATGCCCTTAAGCTTACACTGCACTGTCCGGCCTTTCCGTAGGAACGGCCGAAGAGAACACGCTCGTAATTCGGACGGCACGCGGAACACCTAGTCGAGGAGGCTGTAGAATTTGTTGCCCGCCCCGAGGGTTTCGCCATTGTAACCGATACTCGAGCCTCTTACCTCCTCTTTGCACCGCTGTGGTTGTACATACGTGCTTCACCACCACCACCTCCGGACGTATACCATTCCGAGCAGCGGCCTGTCTCATGCCTCCTCCTTTGAAACTTATGTTCTCTCGTTTCAAGCGTAGCGGGAGAGGAGGCATTCGTGGAGTGGTTTTCCGCTCGACCTGTCCATTTTTTTTTTCTTTCCTCCTTCTTCAGTTCGAGCTAAATCAGGCGGCAACAATTGTGCGGCCTTTAAGGAGGAGTGCGTTGGCAAATGGGAGGCTGCTTTGGTCATTGGAGGAGTGCGCTCGGAAGGCTGGTATACAGCGACCCTCCATTACCGCTAGGCATGTGTTTCACTCTGATTTTATTTGTTGTTGTTTTGTGTGCGTGTGTGTGTGTTTTAGACGTGATGATCTGGCAACTCCCTCTCGGAATAGAGGCCGCTGTATTTGTTGCGAGCGGATGAGCGGAGCTTTCTTCGTGTCGTGCCTCGAAACGCCCGCCGAAACTTCGAGGCTGTCTGCATGGGGGACTTTAGTTTCGGCGCACTTTTCCCAGTAACTTAGCTGGACTTTGTCTGATTTCTTTTTTTTATGTTGGTTTCTATTTGAGAGGGAGGGCAAGGGCGGGTGCGTAGATTTACGATGGCGCCACATGTAAGATGCGCCGCCACTGCTGGCCTCTTCGATAACTTGGCACTATGTGTATGTATTTTGCACGGCACGCGATTTGTACAACTTGGCGAGGCTGTGACATTCCTTCCAAGTTTATCCCGCAATTTAGACGCCTCACTGCACTCAGGCAGATGCCACAAACATTTAATGAGTAAATGTCTCATGGGAATTAGTGACTCTGTTTCATCATACTGATGCAAAGTACGCTGTTAATTGCCTGTGTGTTCTTTGCAGTTGGGTGCACTTTTTGTTATTGTTGTTCTTGTTGAAAGCAACAACAACAATGAAATCGCTTATGACGCCCGTTAATAATTTTTTTTTTCAGACAGTCCTTCACTGTGTACAGACACGTTGTGGACTGCTTTACGTCCTTGTGGACTTGGCCTTTCGTTCCAGTAATATCTACATACTGTATAACAAGTATCTTGTTAAAGATCTATTCCTTTTGCCCCACCAGTGTTTGTAGAAAGCCTTCAGAAATCAAATCAATTGGAGTAACTTGCGCTGTTACTCGATTTAACTTTATCATGTACCAGCCAACTTTACCAGCCTAAGTTAGGATCCTGTATAGCAGTTCAGAAATCAGCTGCTGTTTGTACACATCAGGTGCGAGTAGTTGTGGTGGTCTTGACTCGGACAGTCAGCTGTGTGTTCTCTGCGGTCGTCGTAAGGCGTATCACGATTTTTTTAAATGCTAATTGTTCCCTCAATTCGCCGTGATGAACCATTGATGAAGAACGCAAGATTTTATTGACGACCGCGACATAGCCTCCCTCACTTATATATAGTACTGAAATGTTCCGTGCTTACAGACCTGCTAACGTGTGTACGCCGACAATAAGCAACGCATACACCTAAGACCTGTAGTGTATAGCAACGCCTATAGCATAAACGCGGAACGTCATCGCCTAGGGTGCTCAGGTAAAGCAGAGTAAGAAGCTGAAAAAAACAAGAACAAAAAAGTACGAGGAAGAAGACCCGACGATTTGCTGAAACGACGCTGGTGGTTAATTGAAGGTCAAGCATTTCGGGCATTTTCGGTCCACGCGCGCCATCGCCCGAGGAAAGTGTGGAGTACCATGCAAGAATAAAAAAACAAATCAAAACAAAAAGAGAAAAAGAAAGAAAAATAAAAGAGGAGGAGGACAGTGTGATGAAATTTGGTGGAACGCTTTGTAAGCTAAGCAAGCCCACACCATCACACATTCTCTCACGCGGTGTAAACGTCTTGTCGAGCGTGCGTATATACTTCCGCGACAGCGTAAGGAATTGAACACACAAGCGATCAGCATTATGCATTATACTGTTGCTGATCGCAGCCTTCTGTTTTGGTCCCCGCTAGGAAACCGGACACTCCAAGGTGTTGACTGAGTGTCTTGAAAACAAACATGCATTGGGTGCACGTGGGTCCAGTTGTTGGGCGCTCGGAAGCAAACAGTTGGGGAAAGAGAGACGATAAACGCCGAGATAGGCGAGGAGAGGCCTATTACCGGCGAGTACAAATCTTGCTTCCGATGATCGCTCCGTAATACGAGCGCATATCATCCAGCGTAAAAGGACTGCCTATAAGACGAGCTATCACTTTCTACACGGCTATACTGCCGATTAAAGTTGTTTTTTCTTTCTCCTTCGCCTCATGCAGTGTACACTTAACATAGGTAGAGGTACGAACTCACTCAGGGTGCCCTTCCCCTGCCTCCCACTTTCCCTCTATTTCGTGCCTTCTATATATAAAACGGTTCGTTCGTCTGTTACGTGAATTGCGTTAGTGGCGGTACTACGCGAGCTTGCGTGATTACAGAGCAGCGTGACAGCCCGGAATGGGTCCCGCGGGCACAGGCAGACGGGGGAGAAAAGGGGGGAGAGGCCCGTGTCTCTCCCCCAGTCGCCGCCGAAGCCGTCGCTGTGCTACGCGAGTCATCGGTCGTGCGCGAACCTTATCATCACCATCTCCTCCCCGTCTCCGCCCCGCCTCGTTAGGGCTGTTTGTCTTTTGGCCCAGCCGTAATGGCCGTCGACACAGCATAAGGCTTCAGAGGGCGCCGATATGTTAGACGCTATAGAACATAAGCGCGCAGCCACATTCTCAAACCTGTCACCCTGGCCTGTCTATACCTGGACTTGCACCGTCCCCACTTCCACGAGGTCCACCTCTTATATAAGGAGCCTGCGATATGCGCGCGCCTCTACGAAACTCGGAGCTACAGGGCGGAATTACTACTGCGGGGATTCGCAATTATAATAAGCCGATGGCGTATACAGGGCTAATAACGAGATGAGGAACTGCGGTGTCCACGGGCCCCCACGGTGACAGTTTCCGTGGGCCCCCGAAGTGAGAGTTGCGGTACACCCGACGCGCGACGGGCGGCGGGTCTGGTGTGGCACGGGAGCAGCCCCCATCACACCGCGGCTGTATACGCGTAGCCCTCAAGTGTGTGTCGCTAATGGCAAGGCGGTGTCGGTGCCTTGGCGACAACCGCTCGCCTTCTAGTTACTGTCGCCGTATCGCTTTAATTTTGTTCTTTCTCTCTCTCTCTTCTTCATATTCGACCTTCCGAGACAGCAGCAATTGGGAGCGGGGGGAAAGGGGGGGGGGGGTCGGTCCACGTTTTTCCCGTATATATATTGTTTCCCTGGATAGTCTGAAACTAGTGTGGCTTCCTGCTCACCAAGCACTGCCCGCTCATCTACAGGGCACTCGTTACCCTCTGTGTTTGAGTAAGTAGGTTTGGAAAGAGGCGAAAAAGCAGGGTGTGGCACTGAGTCACATCGTTAATAGCAGCAAGTCGATTTCCGCAGCATGCCAGCTGCCACAGCTTCAACGAGAGAGACAGAGATCACATTTGTTACCTTTTAGTAACCTGACTGGAAAAGACGTAGTCTGTGATTGGAGCTGCTTTCAATTGCTTTTGAAGTCGACGTGTATGCTTTCATTATCTGTGATTAGTTATTATCTGTGACCCATTATCTGTGATTTCCCGATAGGAAGTGTCAATGAAACGTCGTCGGGTGGGTCCGAAATTAAAGTGTAGCAAGCTCGTCTCTATTTCGTATGCTTATTCTGACGTACAGTATGTAATAAAAGATTGTACACAGAGTCAGAGTCGATCATATTTGATACTTAGCTTTGCGAATGCCATAGGGTTAAGTAATACCAGAATTTTGAGTGTGGGTCCTCAGTTTCTCAACAACCAACGAACCCATGGGCTGCAAGTCGCTATCACCATGCTCGGATATGGTGAAACGTCCTTAAGACTCGGGGGCAGAGCGAAATGAATCGCACCGAATACAGTGAAGGCGTTTGCAAAGTATTAGGTACATAGATATCTGGCATTGCAAAAACAGAGCTCAGTAGGACTTGCGAAGGGTTTGAGATTGCATTCTTTGATGTGCGATTCGCACACGTCTACGAAGGTTTATTTACCCATTATTTTATTACTTAGTTCCCCGGCGCACAGATATTGAGGTCAGATTCACGAAGGGAAGCTACGCCGCGGCTTTGCGAAACGGTTGAGCCAGACAGTGACGTCATGTGAACGTCGACCTTCACCTGCGTTTGGTCTCAGCGAGGCGCCTCTACGACTCACGTACCGAAGTTCAGGCGAGAAGCAGGCCGTCAGCCCTCTGCGTCTGGGCGCCGCAAAAGACCAGTAATGAAACGGGCTTGTCCAGAATTCGTCTATTACACGTAGTGTATATATGTTTATTAGAGCAGCAGCTACCCAAGAGGCTAATGGAAAACCAGAAACGACGCGCGCACCTCGCTCGCTTTACACTATAGCTTAAAGAGGCGTTACGTGCGCGAGCGGCTATACTTCTGTGCATACTGTATACGACCTGAACTATAACCGGAGCGAAAATGGCGGTTGGGCATCGCGCGCGCGCCGCCTGGCGGCAGTGTACTTAACTCGGCAGGACTTGGTCGTATACGCACGCCTTTGCACGAGCGTGCAAAGGCGTGCATACGAGACGCAGTCCGAGATCATATATACTCTCGCGCGCGAGCTACTTATTTTTTTCTTTCTTTTTTTTTTCTTTAAAATTCAGGTAATGGAGAACGCGGTCCGTGGCCAGACTCCCCGCGGGGCAGCAGTCTCGATTAGACATTCAGGCCGTGATCTCGTAGGCAAGTCGCGCTGCTGCGTTGATTAAAACTGCCACGGGTAAATTTAATTAAGGCGCTTCCCTACGAGCCCATACGCACGCCGTCGGGTGTTTGGTTGCACATGTTCCTTTCTATCTCGTGCGCAGTTTGTAGAATTAGACGGTCAGACTCGGAGGTGAGAAATGGGAGGGGGCCGGGAGGCGTTGCTTTTTAAAGGCTCGGCGCTAGCATGTGTAGGCACTTTTTTTTTTTAATGAGAACAAGGCGTACACTTTGCTGGGGCGTGACGCGTGATTCTGCCGCAGCAGTCACCGTAGATCTTCGTCCGTCTGTATATGGGTTCGTGTTTTAAACCACGCCGACTCTTAGGAGCGAAGTAAGCGATATGGGCACATCCGCCGTTCTGATGTATACACCACGGTTCAGTGTTTTGAAACTTGCTTTCTTTTGTGATCTTTCGCGCACTCCTTTTTTTTTATGCGTGAGATCGAGTTGATGCGAGTTCATTACCTTAGAGAGATATTGCAATAGCGCAAATTGTAGCCGCGGTGAGATTGCAAGGCATGCACAACCATTTAAGTACGATATGTGAGGATGGCACGAGGTTAGAGAAACCGAAGTATGCGCTGTTGTTTCACTTACTTTCTTAACGAAACGCAATTTCAGGTTACTGCGGTGCAAAAATAACTATAGCACGCCAGTTTTGAATTTCGTTGCAGACTTTGGGGGTGAGCATCTCGAAAACTGCGTGCTGTCATTCCCGAAATTTGTTCCAAGAAGATACGCCTTGCCAGCTCACCGGCCTAATATTTGTAAATTGTAATCTGCCGTGAACTATATAATTAATTTAAAAAGGTACTTAGTGAGATTTCGCTATTTAGCCGAATATGCAATTCGATTTCACGAGGAAGTAACGTGCGCCTCGAGTAATCCAAGATCAAGAACTAGAACTGTGTTATTTGCCACATTCAATTTTTTAAAAAATTGTTGGCACTTTCTGCAAGAACACCCAGTATACGTACACTGTATAATATAGCTGTGAAAACGAAAAATAAATTGAAATTTTCAATTGTTACTGCTGAAAATTTATATCAAAGGAATAAGTAGAGATTATTAATAGAGATTGACCAAAGAGGAAAATATTTCTTGATTTTAACAGACTTCCTTTACAGAATATATTCTACGCATGGTGCTTATCTGTACATCTATTATCCGTTGGAACCGCACCCCAGCATGACTCTCCCGTACGAAAGAAAGCTGCAGTTATGAGGGGCGTAAAAGTCATTTGCCTAATGAAATCGTACGGCAAAGGAGCCAAATCGAAGGAGCCAAATTGGAGGCGCTCAAACGAGGTGGTAGGGGTACCCCGCAGGGTTCAGTCCTATCTCCCTTTCTATTCAACGTTGCAATAATCGGTCTTCCTGCGAAACTCGAAAAGATAGAAGGACTCGGACACAGCCTATACGCGGACGACATCACCCCCTGGGTGGCGGCTGGAAGCGATGGGCATGTGGCAGACATCCTCCAAACAGCAGTAAACATGGTCGAAGGCTACATCAGAGACAAGGGACTGAGATGTTCCGCGCAAAAATCAGAACTTCTGCTCTGTAGATTCACATGCAGGGGTCGAAAAGGCATTGAGGAAAGGCCGGGCATTGTGGTGACAGTAGAAGGCACCAGGATACCGATAATGGAAAGCCTGAGAATACTGGGGCTCCGCATATCCGAAAACGGCCATAATGGAGAAGCCATTAGGCTGCTAGGCAATAGTGTTCAACAAACAATCAGACTAATAAAGCCAATATCCAACAGGTACAATGGCACGAAAGAGCGCAATCTCATCCGATTAGTAGAAACATTCGTAATCAGTCGTATTGTATATGTGGTCCGTTACCTGAAGCTCTACGCTGCGGGGAAAGCCAAGATAGAATGCATTATTAGATGGGCGTATGAGCAAGCCTTGGGACTTCCGGCAAATACGTCAAACGAGAAGTTCCTGGCGTTCGGCGTGCACAACACACTAGACGAACTTAATGAGGCCCAGAGAGCGGCGCGGTATGAAAGACTCACACAGAGTTTGACGGGGAGACACCTCTCAGGTGACATCGGAATAACCTACGATGCACAGCACGGAATGCGGTGAGACATCCCAAGGAAAATAAGGGAACATCTATCAATACCCCCTATCCAAAGGAATATGCACCCGGAGTTTCACCAAGATAGAAGAATCGCAAGAGCGAGAGCTCTCCATAAGAGATTCCGTAGCGCCAGGGACGCGGTCTATGCGGACGCAGCGGGGTACTCAAATAGACAGAGCATGTTGACAGTTGCCACGAGTCTAGAGGGTCACTCCAGAGTTAGTGGCACTGTAAAAACAGGAAAGGTGGAGGTGACGGAGGAGGCTGCCTTAGCAGTGTCGATAGCCTCCACGAAGGCTAACATCGTAGTCAACGACTCCAAGACAGCCGTCAAGAACTATGCAAAAGGAAGAATCTCGCCGGAAGGGCTGAGAATTTTAACCAACTTTCGTGAAGACCGAGACGTTCACATTATATGGGCACCCGCGCACTCCTCCCTTCCCGGGAACGAAATGGCGCACAACCTGGCTCGAGAACTGATGGGCAGAGCAGGTGACACGCAAATACTGGGAGCGGAGAGAGACCGGACGACCAGCTTTAACGAGATCATCAAACACTATAAATTGGGAATTGCGCATTTTCCCGCCGCACAATCCTCGCTAAGTGGACGGCAAGCGATAGCATGGCGCCTCTTACAAGCAGACACATATCCGAACCCGGTGGTCTACCACAGCTACCACCCGGACCTTTACACGGATAGATGTAGATTCTGTCAAGACAGGGTGGACCTACAACATATGGTTTGGGCTTGTGCTCGGACACCCACACAGAATAAGATACGCAAGACCAGAGAGCAGTGGGAGACTGCGTTGCTCAGCTGTGCACCGGAAGACCAACTTGAGGCAATCCAGCAGGCCGAAGATGCCGCCAGGGCCCAAGCGCTCGAGGCCGTCATCTAGGTAAAGAGGCCTAGGTCTCAATTCTGCAGTACTAAAATAAAGTTTATTCCTCCTCCTCCTAATGGAAAAGAATATAGCTAACAATTTGTTTCTCTAAAATTACAGAAAACCAATAGACGGAAATATTTTGGCGAAATCACAGAAAAAGGGGCTAACAGAAAAGAGAAGAGTAAAGACGTGCTAAAAAAAATTCCGCACTTGTGTGTGTTTTAATGCAGAAAAACTTTTTAGCAGTTTGTGTGTGTGTGCATCTTTAACATAGATGTAACCGCGCACCGAGTGATCAAAGGTGCTTCACGCCACGCTATTTCCGCGTTTGAACAACTCTCCCCGAGGGTGCACACCCTCCGGAAAGTCCAGTGCCCCGAGCCCAACGCACTTTTTTTTTCCTACCAAACCGTGAAATACTCTCTACCGCGAACCGGTCAGACCTTCGAGGCGGGTCCCGAACGACAGGCAAGCGAGCAAGCAAACAAATAAATATATGACGTCTACGCGTCGATCGCTCGCACGCTTGGCGCAAGGTGCACGGGCCAGCGAGCCAATACCAACAACCCCGTCTCGACTCGGCTCGAGTTATGGCCAGCGCGCGAAGCCATAACTCGATCGAGCGTGTAGTATATATGTACGCACGCGAAAACGGTCGTCCCATTCGTTTCTAGGTCATGTCGGGCATGCCACGCGCTCTATACAGGCGTTCGTGGCGGCCCCTCGGAGCGGCCGGGCGTTCTTTTGCCGGCGCCCCCCTCGCACACCGGCTTCGACTACTTTATCCGCACTGCGCGCGCCCTGGCGTGTCTTGCAGCGTCGTACAAGCGCGCTCCGGCGCGCGCGCGCAATGTAGTTGGCTCGGCGGTGCATGTAGTTGGCTCGGCGGTGCATGTAGTTGGCGGCCACGCGGCGAATCTACCCGGGAGGTCTTCAAACAGCCGCCGCCGCCTGCGGCGGCCGCGGCGAATGGGTTCATCTTCGAAGAGTGATCTATGGCTTTTACGCGTTTGGTTTGTGTGCGCGCGTCGCCGTATGCGTGGCTTCTCGTGCGAGAAAGATGTATATTCATTGCGCCCGAGCAAAAACGGCCATGTTTGGCACGTTCGCCGCGCAGTGACCCTCGAAGCGCAGTGCGTCTCTCGGTTGAGTCGTCAGCCGTGCGAAAACACGGTTCAGTCACCTGACCGCGTTCGTTCGCCTCCGGTCAGTATATCGCTCTCGTACGCGCGGTCCTACACTACGCGGCAAATAGCGCCGGTCGATATAGACGGCCCGTCGTTGGCGTCAGCCCGATGAAGGCGGTGATGGCTGGGGGGTGTCGTAAAATATATACTTTGACTCGTGGAATCTCGCCCTTTCGATGTGCGCGTGGAAAACTCACCGGTCTTTTCTTCTTTTTCATCGCTATAGAGGCAGGAGACGCTTGGCAAGATTCGGCAAAGCTATCGCGAATTCTTGTATATAGAGAGACGGAGAGGTTGTTGAATGGAAGGCGCAAGCTATGTTTCTTCGACCACTCATAGGGAGCACGCAGGGTGTTTTGGGTATTTGTTACTTGCCAGCGTGTTCAATCGGGCTGGCAGCACGTCTTGTCAAACAGCAGAATTTCGGGCATCACGACGCAGCACAACGAGTCACGGGACAATGCGCGCTGTCCCCTGCCTCCTTTCTTTCGCTTGTTTCGCGCTGTTCGAAAATTATCTCGTTAGGCTTGTTATTCAAAGGTTAAGGCGACCTTATGTCTTAAAACGTTGTGTAGGCCTAGTCAAGGCAAGCACACTGTGACATTCTGCCTACGCTCCGCAAAATATGTGTAACCTATGCTGATATTTGAAATAGAGGTTACCGGCCTTGACTGTTACATTAAGTATGTCGCATTGCCTCGCTTTCGCTTGCGTGTCAGCGGTTATTGGGTGGTAGTTGGTAGAAGGCTATGCGCCTACTCGTGGGGACGGGCCATCCATCTCAACAGATCTTGAAGTGACGAAGCGAAGGAAATTGTGAGCCGGTAAAGTATCAAACTAAAGACCTCTGGATGACGAGCATTGCATTATGTTGAGTGCGACAACTGTTAATTCACCGACTTGCTCACGTGATTGATCGGTGGTGTAGTAGAAGTGAGAAAGGCTACCGCGATGACGCAGCTTCGTCGCTATCCTCCTCCTCCTCCTCCTCCTCCTCCTCCTCCTCCTCCTCCTCCTCCTCCTCATCATCATCATCATCATCATCATCGTCGTCGTCGTCGTCGTTGACTGATGTCATCGATGTTCACTTTCGCATCGGTGACGTGTACACAATACCTCACCGACATCGCCTCAGCACTCTTGTACTACGTCGCCTTCCATATGCTCACCCAGCACCCTCACTTAATGCTGTCCAGTATGATATAAATCAGGTAATCGAGAAATCCGCAGAGTATAATCAACTTCTATATATGGCTTTCATAGATTACGACAAGGCATTTGATTCGGTCGAGATGCCAGTAGTCATAGAGGCATTACGTAATCAAGGAGTACAGGACGCTTACGTAAATATCCTGGAAAGTATCTACAGAGATTCCACAGCTACCTTATAATTTCTACAAGAAAAAGTAGGAAGATACCTACAATGAAAGGGGTCAGACAAGGAGATACAATCTCTCCAATGCTATTCACTGTGTGCTTTTAAGAAGTGTTCAGGCTATTAAACTGAGAAGGCTTAGGAGTAAGGATCAACGGCGAATATCTCAGCAACCTTCGATTTGCAGATGGCATTGTCCTGTACAGCAACACTGGGGACGAGTTACAGCAAATGAGTGAGGACCTTAACATAGAAAGTATACGAGTAGGGTTGAAGATTAATATGCAGAAGACACAGACAATGATCAATATCCTGCAAAGGAACAAGAGTTCCGGGTCGCCAGTCACCCTCTAGAGTCTGTGGAGGAGTACGTTTACCTAGGTCAGTTACTCACAGGGGACCGTGATCATGACAAGGAAATTTACAAAAGAATAAAAAAAAAGAGTTGGATCGCATACGGCAGACATTGTCAGGTCCTAACTGGAAGCTTACCATTATCATTGAAAAGGAAGGTGTACAATCAATGCATTCTACCGGTGCTGACATATAAGGCAGAAACTTGGAGAGTGACAAAGAAGCTTGAAAACAAGTTAAGGACCGCGCAAAGAGCGATGGAACGAATAATGTTAGGCATAACCTTAAGAGACCGAAAGAGAGCGATTTGGATCAGAGAGAAATCGGGTATAGCCGGTATTCTAATTGACATTAAGAGAAAAAAAATGGAGCTGGGCAGGTCACGTAATGCGTAGGTTAGATAACCGGTGTACCATTAGGGTTTCAGAATGGGTGCCAAGAGAACGGAAGCGCAGTCGAGGACGGCAGACTACTATAGAGGTTGGGTGACGAAATTAAGAAATTCGCAGGTGCTAGCTGGGATTGGTTGGCGCAAAACAGGAGTAATTGGAGATCACAAGTAGAGAGGCCTTCGTCCTGCAGTCGACATAAGATAGGCCGATGGTGATGATGATGTCCTGGGTATTTGTCACACAAAGTACGTAGCAGCAATCTATCCTCGAAGCCATTTAAACACCCCGTGTCAGAATTGAGACACGAACTGCCCCGTTGTCACCACCATTAACTTACCGCAGCTCTCGACACCGCGGATGCCTCCGAGATCGGCTCCGCGAGCCGCATGGACCGGGATCGGGAAAAAAAAATGGTAGCTGATGGCGCCAAGAGACAAAGCAGAGTGTTTCGTAACGAAACAGCGATTGCAAGAAGATCGCCGAACGGCGCTGTCCGAGTGCATGAAAAAGAGCAGAGCTCCCCTCCCCTCCCCCCACCCCCCTGCGGATTCGTTTAACCCCCAGCGCCAGTAATGGCTCTTTGCGGCGGCCCCGCCAAGAACAACGCCGGCGGAACAGCAGGGGAGGCAGCACTAAGCGCTCTCACCGGAGCAGTGATTAGGGATTCCACGGACGGCGCCGGTTCAGGCGTCTCTGCTTTGCCGGATGTGGTGCGTGTTCGCCGCGGCTTCTTCGGACGGTATAACAACGGACCGGGCCTGCCGTTCCCTCAACGAACCCCCCCCCCCCCCACTCCCCCTCTGCCTCTGGTCCCTCGGCGCCTGTGCCGCAGGCCAGGCGGGCGTGTGTATGCGTGTGCCGGAGCTGGATGCGCGGCCAGTCGCGACTGTGGTGGGGGCGGCTGAAAGGTTGCTAAGTCGCAGAACACACACACACACACACACACACATAAAAAGAACAACGCAAGCGAGGCGTTCGCCTTGTAATTGAATCAGAGCCGTTTAGCGGGGACGTGCGCGGCCGCCGGTCGAAGGGCCGAGAGACGTACACACGACGACGAAGACCTATGACTTAGAATGAGAAGAAGGAGACGAAGAAAAACAGAGCAGTTTTCGAGAGGCAACTTCGGTATGACCCCACCCTCTTCCTGCTTTGTGCTGTCGCCCTGTGCTGTGGGTTCGCTTATGACCTGTTCGTGGAGTAAGCGCTTGGCTTGTTTCAACGCGCCTACTCCTTTCGGAGCAATAGCAGTGTTCGTAAATGTCGTTCCTGGCGCGTTACAGTTGTCGTTGTTTACTGGACAGCCTATATGCTAAGGCACAGTCGTGGCTAATACAGGGGTGCCACACGGTGTACTTTTGGTTGCGATCGATCCCGATACGGCTCGATCGCGATCGAAAATGTCATGTGTGACAGGGCACTATAAGTCACGCCTATAGCCATGACTCCTCCGATTCTGAACACATTTGGTGCCACCACAGCAGGCTATATCACAGTGGGTGCAATGGCTTCGCAAGAACAACTCCTGTTCTATGCAAACAATGTCGCCTTCTGCCATTGCCCCCGCCCCACAGCTTATCAGTAGTACGTTCCCGAGCTACGTCATTCTCAGATTCCACGTGATGAACAAAACGCCGCACAAATAGCCGAGTTTTAAACAAATTCGCCATAGCGGAGTGTGCGCAGCTCCGAAGCAACACAAATGGACCTCGTGATATGAGTGGAATTCGATTTCGGGCAGCGCAGGATAACAATGTGCCGTTCCGTTACTGGGCCTCAACGCGGCGTACGGTGAATACTCGTGGCAGTTTACCATACTGACGTCAGCATTTTCCCTTTTTATGATTGTCTTCTGAAATTTCCGGTCAGGTTTATAGAGGTTAACCGGGAAAGAATTAGGCCCCGATATCTGAGCGTCTCCGGAAAATAGAGCCACTCGTCTACATTGCGGTCCACAGTGACAAGCGCAGGCTGTAGCTATTTCAATGCACTGCGCCGGGAGCGTAGTACACTAAAACCTCGTTATTACGTAGTCAGCGGGAAAAGTGGATCAGGTACGAAGTAAGCGGTGTGCTAGCTAACCGACAGTGGCAGATTAGCGGATATATAAACTTGCCGGCCAAGAAAACGTGTTAATTCTCACTCAAACACACACGCGCGCAGAGGAGCTTTATTTGCGAGCTGGCGGCAGAAAATTTCGGGGATTTCAACTTGCCGCCGTGGCGCTCTTGCAGTGACGACAGCATCTTTCAAACTTAGCAAGGCCGCGAGACAGTTTCTGAACTTCTGTCTGCGAACACGCCCTCGTGACGGTCAAACCATCAGCCGCGTCGGATACGGAAGGTCATCATCCACTTCGTCACCCATGACGACGACGTGGAAACACTAGAAGCTATGGGAGCAGGAAACACGTCGTGGCTAGGATGTTCTGACGTCACTATCGCTGTCGACTGCAGTCCGCGGGAAAGGTCTGTGAGCCGCAATTTCGCTGCGCGCACGGTATTTGGCCGATTCCACGCTTGTACGCGCCGAAAAATGAATACTGACACTAACCATTTGGCATGCGTTAAACGACTACGGCTTAAGCGACCAGCCAAAATATTAGGCTCTATGGCGACAGGGCGCGCCCTGTCGCCATAGAGCCTAATGCAGGAAAATCCCCCGCGGGGGATTTTCCTGCATGCGTCGCGATTATATTTCAACCAGAATTACTTATTAAGCTGGTACGTATTAACGAGCTTTCACTGCGTTAGATTTACTGTAGGGGTTCCCTTTGTAGCTCCCCAAAGGGAGTCTATACAGTAACTCTATGTAGTATGAGGTGCCAGAGCCACCGACAAACCGTCTCGTGCAAAGTGTAAACAGTGTACAATTGCTAGAGAAAAAAAATCGCACGTGATCAATACTCAAATGTTCCTTTTACAGTAGGCCACTGCAGGGTGTATATCTCAATATGGTCAACGTATAGCTGGGTGTGTAGCTAACGTTCCCTCACTGTGTTATGTCATTCTTTCATCTCTGTTGTTTTACCATTTTAGTCCGCTGTGGTAAGTAGCAAAAATCAGGCAATGGAGAAAAACAATCTTCAGATATCTACGATGATGGCTCCAGAGACTGCCAACGAGTTGAGAGCGCCCAACGTTTATCACCCTAACAAAGCAATCTAAAAAGTCACAGTTTCGTCCGAAAGGCGAAGCATCGATTGCGATAGCAAATTAGCAGACAGACATGCGAAGTAAAGGTAGTACTTTCATCAACCGTATGAACTTTTAAACGTTCGCTTGCTAACTAAACTAACAAGCACGATGTCAGCGCGCACAGAAAACATGAACACACCACACTCGATGACCGCGGGCACTCGCCGTCGATACACTGGCGTGAGGAAACGCGGAAGCAGTAGCGAGTGGAGTGATCTTAGTGATGTCTATCTCTTCAACGCAAAGTGAGCGTCTATAGAACTCACAGCTCGCACAAAGTTGCGGGCCGCCGACGCACCTAGTAAAACTCTTGCTTGGGCTAGTTGGTTCATGCTTGAGCATAAAGAGCAAGGCGCAATAGACCAGGACAGAAGAAGAACACAAACGACAGGACCGGCGCCCGGTCCTGTCGTTTGTGTTCTTCTTCGGTCCTGGTCTGCTACGCCTTGCTGTATACAATCGACGCACCTAGACTATGCCCCTAACGCAGATCAAGATACGGCCGCGCGACCACGCACAAACGCCACATGAGCAGTTGCGCCCGGAATAGAATACCACCCCCTCTCTCCTGCCTCTTTGCTGCCTGCCTCTTTTCTGCCTGCCTCTTCTCCTACATCTTTTGCTTAGAATTGCACCTTTCTTTTATCTTGAGCAAGTGCAATTTGAATGATTGTCTACATCATTGTTTCCGTGAATTAGAATGATGTAATCAATGTATAATATCAAATCATAGGATAATCATAGGTGACACAGCATTGTATTTCTGAATTTCCACTGATTTCACAATGTAGTGCAGTATTTTGTCATGCCGACCTGCTGTCATAATGTGTGATCCCGAGGTGAAGGCCCTGTCAGGAGGCATTGTTGCCTCCCTTTTTCCGCGCCTCGTGGACATACTGCACCACCTATGTATGTCCAAATGAACTGAATTGAATTGAATTGAATCTCTCCCCTCCCCCGCGGTGCCGCGCAACGTCGGGTGCCTCGCGCGCCACGTAAGACGGCGCGCTTCCTCTCCGCTTTCCTCCCTTTCGCGCGGGCGAGAATGAGGCGCGATCGCCGTCTCTCCATCGCCAGCTTTCGCTCGCGCATATAGCGTAGGGCGCGCGGTGACGGTGTTATCGCCCCTGGAACCTCGCGGTAACGCCGACGCCAACTGCAGAAATGCGCTTGGAGTGCCCGTATAATTGCTATCGCAATAAAACAATACCTACCACGCGTTCACGCATGCGCGTCAGAGCCAACTTCACAGGCTTAGCCGCGTGCTGGGGGGTGAGCAGCGATCAATCACTATTTAAGGGGTGACCAGAGAAACGCGAAAGGAGGCCACCTCGGGCGACGCCCCGCCCCATCCATTTGATCACCATCAGCACCCCCCCCCCCGAAAAAAAAAATTGAGCGATGCCGCTTGATCTAGGCTACCAGCTCCACTTAACGACGAGAGAAAATCTCGAGCTTACGACGGCGTTGCGTTTGCGCATACGCCAGTTGTTATACGTTTGGTATGTTTTCTTTTTTCTTCTTTGGTCCAATTTGCGCGAACGTCTTTTGGCTGCGTTCTCGCGTAATTTCTATCCCAAATGACCATAATCGCGCGTGTTGAGTTGCGAGTAGGTAGAATAAGGACAGAGGCCTTGGTGGGTGGTTGGGGGTGCTGGTGGAGGGGGGGGGCAGGGTGCTACAGAGGCGGTTTGGGCGGCGATAATCGAATGATGACGCGTCTGAACTGCTGCACTGCGGCTGGGTGCACGCAGGTGTTGTTGCGAAAATTGCCGCACTCTGTGTAAACGAGATGGCAGGAATATAAGAGCGATCGCAGCGCTTTGCAAAATAAGCGCGCGGGCAGCCGTTGAAGTCATTTGCGGGTGCGGGCGTGCCTGGCGAAGTAAGCTTCCCTTACCATCACTGTGAGTCCCGAGGTTCTGCCCGCCGCACGAAAACATGTTCACAGTAACTTCTTGAGCTTCACATTAGTTGAGCAGCGCTCAAGCAATGAAACAGGGTAACCCGAGCCCCTTGCCCGCGATGTGCTGGCAAGCTTCACTTTAGCTTCACGGTGACCATACGCGTACAGAAAAAAAAAAAAGCTTCGTGTGATAAGATCTTCAAATAATGTTAAGCATGTGTTTAGAAGCAAATCATGCGCAGAACCAAATCAAGCGCAGGTCATTCAAACAAAATTTCAAGCGTACATTCCATGTTTCGTCACAATTCCAATGAACTTTCCAGTCGTTTGTATCTAAAGTCTACGCAATCGTCGGGAAAGGACAGAAGCATTGTTTTCTTGCATTTGCGCTTTTATAAACACGTAGTTTACGAATTGAATGCATATTTCGAGGTTTCAGACAGTACAACAGTACAAGAACTGCCGTATTTAGAAAACGTGGGCATGTGTAACTGAATAAGTTAGCCGTGGTTTCACGAGTGAGTTTGCTGGACTGAAAGTTGGCACAAACAAAATTTGTTCAACATTTTTAAGAAGCTGTGCTGCACGTACGTAACACACACATGCAATTTCACACAAGCTCTGTAGCCTCAAATTTCTGCTGAAGTGAGTGGCACTAGAGTAAAGTTTCAGTTAGGTCAAAGTGTGGTTAAAAATATGGTATTTGGCACCGTATATTTCGCATTCTGTGCAGTTTTTTATACTCGCGCCTAGAACAAGGCAATAACGTGTTGTGGTAGGGAGTAACTCACAGGCTTCTGATGTGTGGCGTCAGCGGGTTCATGCACGCATCACAACAGCGCGAAAAGTACCGAATGTGTGTTCAGAGCGTAATTCGTTGATACCGCAGGCTGTTAAGAAAAACAGCTTTATTGTTCGAGGCAAATTATGTATAACACTTTTACCATATTACGACTTAAACGTCTTAAATGGGGCTGAGACTTCCATACTCCAGAAGACAAAGAAGTTCCCCTTGCATCCCTAATTTTACCGCGTACAATTATTATCCCAGCACAAGCCATCTCCATCTGGCCCTTGCACCGATAAACTCCCATAGTTATGCAAGGATTGAAAGACGGGCTAGTTGATTCATTACCACAAAAAGAGCAGCGCTTCAATAATAAATAATAATAATAATAATAATAATAATAATAATAATAATAATAATAATAATAATAATAATAATAATAATAATAATAATAATAATAATAATAATAATAATGATGATGATGATGATGATGATGATGATGATGATGATCAAGGCATCACCAAAGCCGTATAAGGGGAAAAAATTATTGCGAACTATTACTCCTCCAGGTTCAGCACCAAAACAAAGCAGCACATTATGAACACAGATGCCCTCCGCTGCGGAATGAAAACGTTTTTTTATCGTTTACTTTTTTTCGGGAAGCCGCCCCAAAAGTGTCTCCCTTCCCTCGCTGGCTCCCTTCATCGCGTGCGAGGTTGTCACCCTCGCAAGAGGACCCAGCCGCGGCGAAAGACGCGCGCCTTGATTTACACTGCCATCGGCATTAGATCGAATTAAAAGCGGATGCTTCGAGCGGCTGCAGGCCAGCCTGTCATTAGTGCGCGCTGCACACGCCGCGAGGCGCTGCGAGCGGCCGTCGCTCGAAGCGCCGAGTGTGGCGCCCTCTGGTGGCGGTAAATCGGCGGCAGACGATGATTGCCCAGCAATTACAGCCGGCCAAGTGCTTTAACCCTGCCGATTAAAGCGCACATTTTTCTTTTCTATCTCGTGGTACAGTGCGAAGGAATGGGAAGAGTGCGGATGGGAGATATCGCGCGTTCGGGCGGCAGGGTGACGTTGCCGGGTGCAAACTTCCGCACTGGAACTTGCGAATCTGTGCGAGACGTTAAGTTCTTCCTGTTGCAATTAGCCATTTCTCGTTTCTGTAGTTTTGGTTCAGATGTGTACCACCGTGCACGTTGAGAAGTGGGTGTATATGTAACACGCTAAAAAACTGAAAAAGAAAAGCAGGACCGTTCAAGTGTCGCGGCCGCGGATAATATATCGGGTTTTTGGAAGGTAGTAATTTTTGGTCCACGCGAGACTTTTTTTTCCACAGAAGCACTAATTATTTTTTCTCCCTAATTTCTCACCCGTATGCTTTTCGCCTGACCGCTTTTGCAGGTTGCCCTATAGAATGTCGTTGGCCTCGTAACTATAATTTCAATCATTGATTTACACTGTAGCTCTGCGAGTACAGCCTCACACACACGCAAACAGTTGGTCGATACCAAAACCTTCGTGGTTGAGGTGCTGGTCAGGGCGAGTTGGTAGCATTCCACGACGTTCGGCTTTTGTGCTCAAGCTTAGGGACGAAGACAAACGTGTTTAAGAATTGAAGGAAGGAAAAACTTTATTGCTCTATTTACACCTTTCAGCGGATAACAGAGGTCTTCATGTTTTACTGAAGTCTCCGTCGTCTTGAGTGGTCGGCGCCCCTATTCCAGAGCAGCGCTGAGCCTGGCCACTTTGAGAGCGTGTTGCACCAATCTTTTTTGGACTGTGAGCGCGCCGCTGGTGAGCAGGCCCTACCACTGTTCCGCACTGGGCTTTTTTTTTTCTTTGTGGAAAGACAAGTTATTTCTGCGCTCCCATGTGATGTGATATAGTGTTGGGGTGGCCCCACACCATGGGCATGTGTCCCTGTATTGACTTGGAAACATTTTATGTAGGTCGTGTAGATTGGAGAATGTTCCTGTCTGCAGCCTTCGCCAGCCGACTGCTTCGTGTTGGGTCAAAGGTGGGTGGGGTGGTGGATGTATTATCCTTTTGCCTCTGTGATGGTTTAGTATTTCCGCGTACGATGGTTCCACCGTCATAGTGGTATCCGGGTCCATTGACTGTCCCACTCGGTATGTGAGCTCGCGAGCCAGACTGTCAGCCCTCTGGTTACCGTCTTTCCGGTGTGATCGTATGCAGTATCTTTTCGTTCGGAAGCCCTGCCTCGAGGAGGATTCGCAGAGCCCCTTTGTTGATTCTACCTGCCGTGTAATTTCTGCATGCTTCTTTGGAGTCTGTGAGTATTATCAAGGATCAGTTTCTACGGTAACCCTCCACCGCTGCAAGAGCCACAGCTGCTTCTTCCCCCTCTGTTACCGTGCAGCTCCTTATAGGGTTGCGCTGCTTATCAGCTCTCCCATGTGATCCACGGTCACTGCCGAAACTCTATGTTCTTTGGTGTTGTGGACCCACGGGTATAGGGCTGCATCCGTGTATACCCCAATGTTTTTAGTTGCCAGGTGTTTTTCTACGTATTCTGCTCGTGCCTGTCTTCTGGCCGCATGCAGATTCGGGTCCATATTCCTCGGTAGGGGGCTAGCTTTCAGTGTCTGGCGAAAAGAGTCTGGTATGTTAGCCATCCTATCCTTCGTTGCGACATTGCTTTAAATAAAGAAAAGATTATCATCAAATATGTAAGAAAGGAGGTGCACTTTTGACCTTGACAGACAGACAGTTTACCAAACCTACTAAAAACTATGGAGTTTTAAGTGCCGAAACCACGATCTGATTATGAGGCACGCCGTAGTGAGAGAACTCCCAAATATTTCGGACCACCTGGGGTTCTTTAACGAGCACCTAAATCTAATTGCACGGGTGTTTTCGCCGCTATCGAAACGCGGTCGCCGTAGCCCGGCTTTGATCCCGCGACCTCCTGTTGATATAGCAACCCAACACCACAGCCACTAAGCAACCACGGTGAGTCCAGACTTACTGTAATTAATGCCGACATTGTATACATTGAGGAAACCGAAGACAGTTTTTTATAACTATTTATATGCCAAAACGCCCCAAATACGGCAAGATACGCGTATTCTTTTGAATAAATGAAGTCAGAGGGGCCTGTCGGCCACTCTGAGATTTCGGCGCATGAAAGTTTCTAGAAATCGTCTTTGATTCCCTCAATAACCCGCCGAGGACGACGAGGCCGGCTTTGACGAAGATAGGTCCTCCTATCGAAATGTTGTCCGACTTTTCTGAGGCACCTTATCCCTGTTCATAACTTTTATACGTCAATACAGTGTAGGCATTCGTTACAGACAAACCGATACCTAGACGGAAGTTGTTTACACAGCAGCTGCTAGAAACCCTAGCAAGCGTTGCGAACGAGAGAGTATATAATTCGCGACATGCAACTCTTGTTTAGCCTATGTTCCAAGCAGCTATGTATAACTTATCCGGAGGATAAGTTGTACATAGCTTCCCTTTATATACAGTTTTTTTATCCTTCTCTCTCTCACCTATCACATCCCCTTCGCCCTCCCCCAGTACAGGATAGCCAACCGGAGATAATCTCTGGTTAACCTCCCTGTCTTTCCTTTACCTTTCTCTCCCTCTCTCTCTCTCTCTCTTATCCGGAGATGGCGCAGACACCGACACAGCGACCCGAAGTCGCCCCACTATCGAAAGGATTCCTGCCAGGAGGGAACAAGTCGGTGTATACGATCGACCGGCGCCAACTTACATGAGAAGCAAGAACAAACACCGGGTGCGATTAAAACGGCATTCTGCGTTTTTATTTTATCTTCTTTCGGTTAAGCCGCACGCTTGGGCGCTCGGTTGTACTGTAGAAGCAACACTGCTACAGGCTATATAGCTTGCGCGCCAGCCAAGAGCATTTTTCGCGGCCCCTTCCTCCAGCGTGCAAACACGCTAATTGCTTGAGCGACGAGCGTTTTCTCCACCTGCGATGCAAGCGCGTTGAGCCTTCCACAAAAGACTTATACGCGACGACGCCGATTAGTGTCATTCGCGTCGAATCTTTGGGGCGTGGTCTGCGCGACGATTAAGACATCCACGTCGCGGACACGCGGTGCTCGTCGCGTGGGAAAGCTCGCGAGGCCTAGCTGTAGGGAAGCCATGGCAAGGCGTCTTTCACGGACGATTACGTTGTCGTATCTTATCTCGTCCGTGCATCGTCGTCCACTGCCCGCGGTTTTGCACCGCCGAGCAGTTCGTCGTCGGCCTACTAAAGTGTCGCAAGATAGCTCTAGGCTAACAGGAACGGCCGAAAAGGGAACGCGCCGAAACGTGCTGCCCGGAATAGAGAGAGAGAGAGAGAAAGAGAGAGAGAGAGAGAGGAAGGAGAGGGAGAGAGAGAGGGAGGAAGTAAAGGCAGGGATGTTAACCCAACTTCGTCCAGTTTGCTACCCTACACGTGCGGAGGCGTATGGGACATGTAATAGCTATATTTTAAAGTGGTAGCTGCATTGATTACTCTTGGCGCTACGTGCTTCAGTTGGTTGGCCGCGCATGCGATGAAGATAAAAGAAAGACTTCTTAATAATTGCACAGAAAAGCGAAAAAGAACTAAAGGGTAATCCGTCGTGGTAAAGTAGCTGCTTTGATGTTGAGCTGCAGAGCCCGAGGGTGTGGGATTGAGTCCCGACCAGGGCGGCTGCATATTGAGGGAGGCGAATTAAATGCAAAAAGTCCCGCGTACCGCGAATTAGTTGCGCGGTAAGGAACCACAGGTGGTCAAAATAGTACCGCAGTCGCCCACAAGGGCGCGCCTCATAATCATATTGTGGTTTAGACACGTAGAAATCCTCGGAAATGAATTTTTAACTGAGAAATATAATACGCTGGGAAACTTGCAAAGAGTTATCGGTGATAAAGAACAACGTTTTGTAATAAGGCATGACCACGGTTAAGCCTACTAACCGGTTTCATCACATTTCCAATCCGTCAGACTTGGGACGAGAGATGACAACTGCACATAAGAGAATAAAAAACATTCTTTTTTCTTCTTTCCTTTTTCTTTTCTTGCCACGGCAGCCTGCCAGCAACCCTGCGGTTTTCATATAGTGCTCGTTGGCTACGCGACAATTTTGATTATACCGCTAGGTCAGCGCGACCAGAAAGCAAACCTGCCTACCAACGAATCAGTCATGCGACCGACTGTCTACAAGCACGGCGTCGCCACGCTCTCCCCCCCCCCCCCCCCCCACCGTTCGCCGTCCCTCGCACCGCGGTCTCCATTCGACTATACTCGAAACCCGACCTCCGTCCACCCTGTCATGGACAAAAAACAGTGCCCTATCTTCGCGCCGCCTTTCTTTCAAACACGTGCACACTATCCCTCGTGCTCGAGCGTCAGCGCTAACTCCGTGCCGGCGACATTCTCGCATCAAATGCCCCCCTTTCCTTCTTTTTCACCCCTCTTTCAATTCCCTCTCCCACTTGTGCAGCGCGGTTGAGGTGGCCTCAACTGAGAGACAGCTACTGCGCTGCACTTTACCCCATTTTTTTCCTTCCCCAAACAAGAATATCTATTTCTCTCTTTATCTCTCTCTCTCTCTCTCTCTTTCTCTCTTCTCCACAACAAGGTCGTCGCGCAGTGTGCGAGCTCCGCCCCCCGCTTAAGCAAACAAACCGGCCCCAATTCGTCATCCCGGCTGCTTTTGTCGTTTCCGACTTGTCACGTGCTGCTTACAAAGGTCCCACGGGGGGGTGTACCTGATCGATTTCGACAGGCTGACCAACACACATATACGCGCGGCGTCCGATAGCGCCGCCGCCGCCGCGCATGCATATGCATATGCCGACACGCGCCGTGTTGTGTGTCTTGGCCGTCGCGGCAGGACACGCACGACAGGTTGTCGGCGGCGACGCGGACGTGTAATTTAACCGTCCCCAATCTCGACGAGCGAGGAGGTGCGACGCGTGCCTCGCTAAAACAGTACAGTGAAGAGTAGGCTGCAGGTTAACCAAGTGCCGTACCGAAAGCGAGACCAACTGAAAGTGGGGCCAGCGTTGGCCCCACTTTCGATAGTACATGGCTATAGCTACAGCCTAAGCTACCCTGCACCGTTTTAGAGACGCGTGTGTGCGGCTCAGTGTGCAGCCGTATACTGTGCAGCCGACAGCGTGTGCGGCTGTATTCACTGTTTCGTTAAAATAGTACTGAGCGGTCCAAGTTGCATCGTAGCAAGTGCTCCTGAAGGTGGAGCCAACAGAAAGCGGGGCTGAAGTATGCCCCACTCTGCGTAGTACGAGTACTTGGTTAGCTATAGCTTGAACTACACTGCGCCGTTCTAGGGACCGCATTAAAAAAAAAAAACCGTGTTCACTCTCTCGCTAAGGCAATGATGTGCAGTCCAAGCTGCATCTTAGCAACTGCTACCAAACGTAAAGCCTACAGAAAGTGGGGCGAACATTGGCCCAATTTCGGTAGTGCTTTATCAGCTACAGCTCTAACTACACTGCGCAATTTTAGCGACCGCGCGTGCAATCGCCTTCACCGTTTGGCTAAAACGGTGTTGTGCAGTTTAAGTTGCATTTTAGCAAGTGCTGCGAAAATTCGGGCCAACAGAAAGTGGGGCCAGCGTAGGCCCCACTTTTGCAGCTTGTTAATAATTAGATACGGCGTAAACGGCATATTGCACCGTACGTTCGAGCGCGCAGTGTAGTTCAAGTGCTGAGGTTCGAAAGCATGTCGTTTCTTGTAAAACTAAGTGAGAAGGAGCGAAGAATGCGCGATCAGAACTTATATTCGCATGAACTAGGGTGCGAAACAGCGTAATGTCCGCCGCCATGCACTTCGGGACGAAGTGGTCCTGCCACTGCACTTGTTGCCGCGTGTAGGGAGCATCGCTTGTAAGCGCGAATTTACCGTAGATCGTAAAACCATTATTAGGCGCAACGCCTGTAAAATTTAAAGAATGAGATTTTAAACAGTACCTAACAAGAATATAAAAATAACAACGGACTTACTTAAAGTAATCTGGGGTCTGCGGTCACGTGGATGGGAACCCAGCTCTAGCATCAATGTTTCCCCACAACGCAGTGCGGGATACTGACATACCGTATAGGCAAATAGTGTATGCAAATGGTACGGCCTCTGAGATCTGGATGCGCGGAGCATTCCGTTGCATTCCGATCTCGGAGACCATGCCAGGGGTCTGCCGGAAAGTTTGCCACAACCGTGATGTTAACCATCGTGTTAACACTCATGCCTTCGACGCACGGACTCATCTTTCACAGTGCATGCATGACTACTTCTGAGTGTCAAAGCTTATAGGCTGCTTCCCTGACATCGTGAACCATTGATCTTCGCTGCGTGTTTCCGACGCACCGTTACGTAATGACGCGGCGCCATTGTTGCGATACCATCGAGAAACCGGTATAGCTATTGTTGCATCCCATCCTCCTGTCTGAGACAGCCATCGTGTAGATGTAATACATCGTAGCCCTCACTTGTCACCAACGACAAGTAGAAAGAGCAGTTTGAGTGTGTTCGCTGTTACGGCGCTGATAAGATATATGCGAGTCTCTTAGCAGTCGAAGACGCCAAATTGAAGCCCTGTGAGCTTGATTATAATTACAATGCGAATCGGCAATCTTTACAGAGCCTGGTCATGCCTACCAGATAAAAGATAAAGCCGCATCTCTGAATATGGCAGCTGGCAGTTTGCTGTATCTATTAAGAAAAACAAAAAAACAACGACAAAGCTAAAGAGAAACAGTAAACCTTACTCAGAAAGTACGTACTTATTAATCAGCACGAGATTCACAGAAGACACAGAGGTGGAAGGACACAGGACGAGCGAAGATTCTTCCGTTGTTTTCGTGCTGATTGATAAGTATGCATTCTTTTATACCCGCCCATCTTTCTGCCTTTCAGAAAGTACTATCATCGCTAACATGACGTTGTCTATGGGGTGCTTTGTGGTTGAGAAAAGCTTTCCCCTATATGGCGACACAATGGGGAACAAACTTTCTAAATAGATATGGTATACTCTTTTACTGACCTTCCGTCACTAAAACTAATGACAAACTAGTCAAGCAGGGAACGCCAAATGTTTTATTCCACGTTGGGGACCAAAACATGCAATTTCTTTGAAATTTGAGTGCGGTCTATGTAGAGCAGCGGTAGGCGCATAAAAAAAAAAGCTCCTTGGATAACTGTCAAAACAAAAACGCAGGCAGTTGTATAAGGCAATGCTTTCGTTGTTTACCAACTGCACACGAATGGGAAGTACAGGCTTACGAGTCGATGCGCGCCGAGAGAGTCTCTCGCTGCTGGGGACCGTCACGAGAACCGTATCAACCTGTCATCGCTCGTGTCCGGCTCGCCACTTGCGTGAGCACCGATACAGCAGGCGCGCAGACACGCTCCCTTATTCGCCGAGCGTGCCAGATTCCTTTTATATAGCTGCGGCTGCATCGTGACGGGGAGTGAGTACCACGTGGTCGCCGTACACGCGCACGGCAGCTGCTCGTGAGGAGCGTTACAACGAGGCGAAGCTGCTGTCGTCCACAGCTTCATCACTTTCTTCGGTTCCTCCTTCCTTCCTCCGTCGCTTTCCGGTTGTTCTCTTAAGAAGCTTTGAGAAGCCGCGTCGCCTCTTAAGTCAGGCGTGCCGAGGCAGCGATCTCTCTCGTCGTGACTGCCGGCTTTTACAGTCGGCTGAGCACAGGCCCCGCGCCGACGTCTCAATAAGTGCGCCGCTTCTTCTGTCGGTCTCGCTTAGTACCTTCTTTCTTTTTCCTTTCGTTATTTCTTGCTTGCTTCCTGTGCACCATCCATCTATCTATCTATCTATCTATCTATCTATCTATCTATCTATCTATCTATCTATCTATCTATCTATCTATCTATCTATCTATCTATCTATCTATCTATCTATCTATCTATCTATCTGGCTATCTATCTATCTGTCTATCTATCTATCTGTCTATCTATCTGTCTGCCTATCTGTCTGCCTATCTATCTATCTATCTATCTATCTATCTATATATCTATCTATCTATCTATCTGTCTATCTATCTATC
This sequence comes from Dermacentor albipictus, assembly GCF_038994185.2. Lineage (NCBI taxonomy): Eukaryota > Metazoa > Arthropoda > Arachnida > Ixodida > Ixodidae > Dermacentor > Dermacentor albipictus. Next base: position 15,825,888 of record NC_091827.1, read on the forward strand.
TATCTGTCTATCTATCTGTCTATCTATCTATCTATCTGTCTATCTATCTGTCTATCTATCTATCTGTCTATCTGTCTATCTATCTGTCTATCTGTCTATCTGCCTGCCTGCCTGCCTGCCTGCCTGCCTGCCTGCCTGCCCGCCCGCCCGCCCGCCCGCCCGCCCGTCCGTCCGTCCGTCCGTCCGTCCGTCCGTCCGTCCGTCCGTCCGTCCGTCCGTCTGTCTGTCTGTCTGTCTGTCTGTCTGTCTGTCTGTCTGTCTGTCTGTCTGTCTGTCTGTCTGTCTGTCTGTCTGTCTGTCTGTCTGTCTGTCTGTCTGTCTGTCTGTCTGTCTGTCTGTCTGTCCGTCCGTCCGTCCGTCTGTCCGTCTGTCCGTCTGTCCGTCCGTCCGTCTGTCCGTCCGTCCGTCCGTCCGTCTGTCTGTCTGTCTGTCTGTCTGTCTGTCTGTCTGTCTGTCTGTCTGTCTGTCTGTCTGTCTGTCTGTCTGTCTGTCTATCTATCTATCTATCTATCTATCTATCTATCTATCTATCTATCTATCTATCTATTGCCATGCGGAGTATACCAGAACACAGCGTGACGCGTTAAGCCAACCTATCGCGTTTCTTCCTAATAAACACGCACATCCTCACTTTTAGCATTCCTCTTCGACACTGTCGCACCAGACACTCTTGCGCCGGTACAACAGCTTCGACAGCTATTCCGTGCGTTCGCATAAGTTACTTCCGTGCTTACTATGTGTGAAAGGGTCATTTCATGCACCACACTTCATCGGGAGTTACTGCTTACCAAACGTTAACGTGAAAAATAAACTTGCACTAATTACTGACACTCGGATGCCCGAATTGAATCCTCGCAGTATGGCATAAAGCAGAGTAAATTATAGATATGGTAGTCTCTAGGTACCATCGAATTGTGATGTTCCAGGTGTTTTCGGCAGCATACCGCTAATGTCAAGCCTAAGTCGAACACTCATGTGGGAAACGCCTCTTCTGGCGGGACATCATTTAAAGGGGTCATGGCCATGGCTGCCCAACTATTCTCAGTTTATCCCTGTAACTAAGAGTAGACTGGCTAATATAAGGTTAAACTCGCCTGCAATAAGAAATATAGACAGAAAGTTGGGCTTTCAGCGCATACTGTAAGCCAAAATTTCGACTTAAAGTAGTTGCCTCTAAGCCGCCCGTACCGACAGGGACCGCCATTTTGGTATGACTTTTGTAATGTCAAAAAGTGCGAGCCAGTGCAGTGTCGTCTGCTCCGAAACATTCCGACATGGTGCGTGCATGCATGGTGCACGCATGCACTCCCATGCCCTCCGTGCCGACATGGTGCATACCTAGAGCTGTGCGAGTGCCGCAGTAGAAGCGCTTCTCTGAAAGGGAGCAGGAGTTCCTGGATTCTTAATACTGCGCATTGTGCTCGCAATTCGTTTACTCGCGTGACAGAAATAGCACAAACCAGAGAACGCCTGCAGAAACTATCTCGGGCTGACCGCCCAGATGAACATGCGCAAACGAAGCCACGCATTGCGACTGTGACGTACGTCCGGCTAATGCCATCGCTTTCGGCATTTGCAGTGTACAACGGCACATGGCCTTCGAGATTGGCTTCCTTTACTCCGAGGAAGCCGTCGTGCGGAATGCGATGCCATTTCGTCACCCATACGCGTTGCCAGACACTGTGCGGTGGTAACGGTTTAAACGTCCTACGTACACTAGAAAGTTGGTCGCTAGTTCTGTCTTCAGTTCCACCTTCTATACAACATAGAATCCACGCTGGACGAATGACGTAAAAGAGAGGAGCCATTCATGGTGAAGACTATAACACGGATGCTAGGATGCTGTCCGTAGTAATTGGGTAAGACGCGTGGTAAACTCGAGCTCCGTCAACACCAGAAACCGAAACACGTTCGAAGAGAGACACGTCCGTTGTAACCGTGGCGGTGGCTGGCGTCGTTCCTTTCTTGATTTTTTTTTTTTGCCATTGATATCGGAGTGGCACGGCGTGACGGAATGGTCGGAAACCTTCGCACGCGTGCGAGAAGGAGCTCCCGCGTTTCTTCACGAAACCGAGCGGGTGCGTGTCTTTTCCGTCTCTCTCGCAGAGCCGTGCGAAGCGTTGTCTGTTGCCGGCATCCGGTTTGCATCGACATGATTGAAGGCGCCATTGCGTTGACGCGGCCGCCTGCACGCCTGTCTGCGTTGGCCGCCGCACGGAAGTGACGTACTACTTGCCGGTTCACGTCGATTGCACGTACACGACGACTACCGTGCGCGCACGAATTTCACTGCGTCCCCTCCTGCGCCACGCGGTCCCGTCTGCCGCCATACGCGTTTCGCGTGTTTATTTGGCGTTTGGTTCAGACACAGTGAAGACCTTGGATGGCAAGGCTAAAGGCAGAACATTGTCTGCCTGACTGTAAGGCCTTGTCACCGGTACGTCACTCAACGGTGAGGTATAGCATAGCACAAAATATAGGGCGTTTGTTCGAACGGGTACGTTCGGGCACTAAGCTGCCGTGGACTTCAGCTTTCGACCGCATGACTACCGGTGTATATCCCACGTTTTAAGACACTAGGTGCAACGCTGTGGAACCTGCGTAAGAATAATTCGGCAGCTAAAATTTGTCACTCCGCGCGTTCCGCCTAGGCAGGGGTGCCAGATCGAGGTAAATGTCCCAGTTTAAAGTAGTTTTCAGGTCTTTGCGGCAATAAAGGAAATCTCGATAGATTGAGGGAAATTTTATAGGTAATTTATATTTGTTTCCGAGATAACATGGGATATCAGCGGCTTTGGATACATTAGCGTTATTGCTTCCAGACGTTTGGCGCTTTGTTGCGTAACCATCTGGCAACACTGGAGCACTAGAACAACTTGTTTGTGCAGAAATTGTAAAATTAGTGTAGCGACGCGTATCCTGTCACCACTCGCGCTTACAGGGCCGACAGCTCGGTGCAGTACCTCAGACTTACAGCACTTGTGTAGCACCTTTTGTTTAAGACTGGCTATTGTAGAAAGCACTAATGAAGTTATTAAAACAGTACCATGTTCTTACGAGGTGCATTACATCTAAACCAAGAATGGGGATTTCATTTGCCAGTTTTGATCGCCATGTAACACTTTAGCTCGTCAAATTTCCTTTAGTCACGGTTTTAGCCCTCTGAACTAAGTTTTGCGCAACTTACAACGAACAACGCCTCAGCAGCCCTATATCACATTTTCTTTGTTTCCAAGGATTAAAACTTATTTCCATTCAATAATGAGCCTATATAAAAATAGCTTCGCATAAGTGCGGTAAAGAAAGAAAAAAAAGAACGTCCAGCTACTTCTAGTACGAACGCAGCCGCCGCAAAAATTACCTGTACCCTTCACAGCGTTGCACCTGATATCTTAAAAGAAGTATGGGCCGACGGAACGTCTGTGTCTCTGAGGGGAGGCGGAAACAGCGATGCGGTTATTCTTTTTTTTTTTTGGATGTCGCCTTCGCTGATCTTGTCACTAGCCTCCGTATTCAGAAGTACGTCTTAACTTGAATCCCATGCTCCACTTGATCTTAATTACGATTGGAGTGAACGTCCCCAGGACGTTCATTGCGCCTCCTGTATAGACGCGTTCACGATAGGGTTCGCTTAGATAAAGTCAAGCATAGGCTTCAAGCTAAGATGCATTTCCGAATACGGGGGCAAGACTTGCGGATACGTTGAGGCTACCGAACAACTTCAGTGAAGCCGATAAAGAGAGAGAGGGAGACATTGACTATGACGAAATGATGGACTGTATAGTTGGTGTGGTATTATGTATAGCGAAATGGTAGCGAAATACTCGATACGACAGAAATATATGCGGGTATCCCGCCTTTCTTCTACTACTACTACTAATAATAATAGTAATATAGGGGTTTTACGTGTCAAAATCACGATCTGATTATGAGGCACGCTGTAGCGGGGAATCCGGAATAATTTGGACCCCCTGGGTTTCGTTAACGTGAACCTAAATCTAAGTACAGGGCTGTTTTCGTATTTCGCCCCCATCGAAATGCGGCCGCCGTGGCCGGGATTCGATCCCGCGACCACGTGCTTAGCAGCCCAACACCATACGAACTAAGCAACCACGACGGGTACGCCGTCTTTCTGTAGTGTTGTGTGTTTCACTTGCGCTGCACTGCATACAGAGAGAGAGAGAGAGACCGTGGGCGTAAGACAGAGATAAATAGTTTGAAGTGCGGGAGGTCGACCAGACATGCGTCGGGTCTCCAACTCTGCAGTAAGATTTAAAGGAAAACGGGATAGATACAACGGAAAACAAAAACATGGTATCGACAGAGCACCGGAAAAAGCAGCCACCGATAGAACACCGAACAAAAAAAAAATGCGTGTTTCTTCTGCGGTGGCAACAGGAACAAAGGGGTATTGAATCGCCGCGGTCGCTATTCACCGGCCAAATCGTGCGCGCCGAAGTCCGGCTTCCGACGAAGCGAGGTAACGAATGACTCGGAAATAGATACTTCGTTTTACTTGCTCGATCCTTCAGTGCATATCTTTTAAAATACAGAAACGTTAAAGCGCCTCGACGATATAGACGCAGCTATACGCTTTCATAAGGCAACGCGTTTTCACTCCTGCCGAGAGCAAATTAGTCCGCAGGGTCATTGAAAAACCATAAGACCGGCGTTCTCTTCAGAGACACTATCCATTACTTCTCACTCGTGACCTCGCGGCTATGCGATTAGTCAAACGTTCCTGTGCGCAGCGAAAGATGACAGCAAATGAAGAAATAAGCTGAGAACATTCGTGGATCACCAAATTTGTGCCGTACGTATGTACGTGCCAATACAGCTGAACGCTGGCAAGAAAGAAAGAAAGAAAGAAAGAAAGAAAGAAAGAAAGAAAGAAAGAAAGAAAGAAAGAAAGAAAGAAAGAAAGAAAGAAAGAAAGAAAGAAAGAACAGGAAAGGGCTGGTAGATTATCAGAAAATTCGAGGCAGTGGTACCCACGACTCTTTCTGTAGTCCTGTTGTTTGGTGGTCTATACGACAACTCTTATGAAGCCAATGTCGATGTTCTGAGCGAGGCAAGATTTGCGCGGCTACTTTTTCTGCTTTCTGCAAGTCTCAACATTTCTTACAGCAATAGTATATTGCACATTCGAAATAAGTAACGATTATTTTCAGAATGTCGAGTTATCCATTTTCTTTCTTGATACTTCCCGAAATTTCTTTTATGCTCTTGGCCGTTCACCCCGTGCGATTTCTTGGTCGATGCCCCAGAGGCGGTTGCGCCTTTAAATGAGAAATAACCAGCCGCCGAATGGTGCGGTGTGCACTGCAAGTGCCTACGGCTGCATCAGCAAATGAGTTCGGAGACGACGGACTCGATGAAGTCTGCTAATCTTAACCCCGTAATGCCTAACATTATCGCATGCGATACGCTATCTTGGTATCACAATTTTTTTATTTAAACACCGCAATGTTGGAACATACGCTATTTCGCATCTTTAACGCGCTTGGGTGAGTTTCTTCTATTGTAGATAGCTATGCAGACCAATTACGAATTAGCTAATTCCTGTAGCGCAAACAAGCGAGAGAAGGACAAGCTGTGAAGTCATCTGCGAGTTTGTGTTATATACAGTCATGCGCATCTATGTTGTATTTGTCATGTGATTATTGCTAAAACGACGTTTGTATTTCTACTCCTGAAAGAAACGCTAAAGACTGTTCGACTTGCGCCGATCATGAAGGCGGTAGAATGTTGCACAGCTTTTACATATAGCGTCAGCTACTACGAGGAAAGGACTGGAAAATATGGCTCACGCGCTGTGGGAATCGATGTTATGCAAATCATTTTGCAGTGATTTGGCTACCAGGCATCCTTTGGGGCTCCAGAAAGCGTTACAACGTGGACGGACGGGGTTGTGTAAGAAGAGCAGTTGCGTGTCTTTGACGACAGCAACTAAAGGAGGAGGAGGAAAAAAGTTTATTTAAGGCCAACACTAAGGCCCAGTAAAGACGACAACCAAGGTGACAACAGCATGAGGCTTTCTTTTTCTTCTTCCTTGTTCTTTTTTTTTTGCAAATGTGCTCTCCGTGGGCAGAAATGAAGCGGAATAAGCTGTTATAGCTTTTTTTATGTGTAACTGCGTTTGCGCATCACAGGGTTAAAAAAATAGTTTACATGATTCAGCAGCGATGAGCCTCCCGTCATGCGAAGATTCTCTCGTACCTCTGTGATCCAGAAGTTACGGAGAGCGGACTCTGGCAAATTGGGTTTTGCTCACGACGTTTGCACTTTCTCGCTCCAACCGTGTACCTGCTCCTCTCCCTCCATAAAGGGGGCCCCCGGCAGTGAGCTCTTGCAAGGAAACGGAGCCCCCCTCCCCCCCCCCTCCCACGCCTCCTCCCACCCAACTCGCCCCTCTTCCCCCTCCTCCTGGAGCAGGGGGTGGGGTCATCAGGGTCACGCTCAGCGGGACAGGAGGACCACGCTTTCGAGTGGACCCAGCTTGGGTCCCCTCAAAAAAATAAAATTCCGGGGGGGAGGGGGGTGGCTACGCCGTCGCCGCCACCTAAGCCCCTGCACACCGCCCGCCGGCGCCGGCTTTGAAACGTCGCGCGCAGGATCGCAAATCAACTCTGGCGGCGGATGTGGACCTTTGTAAAGAAACCGCGCACCAGTGGACGCAAGGCTGACAGACGAGATGAACTCAAGCACTGGCCGTATATGCTACAGATGTGCTCCACGTTACCCACACATGATGAGCGGTTGCGCTGGCGTCAAACATCGTATAGTTCTTCATCGTGACTATGTAGTGTATGGGAACAATACATGTTGGCGCCGTGGACGCAATCTTATTGTTCATTATCTGGGACATCACTATAAACTAAAAAAGAATGTTAGAAAACTAAGCTATATGGAGTTTTACGGCCCAAAAACCATGTCCTGATTATGTGCACGCGGTACAGTGGGCGACTACGAATTGATTTTGACTACCTGAGCCCTTGAACGCGCACCTAAAGATAAGCCCACGAGCGTTGTCCTACTTCACCCCCATTGAAATGCGGCCGCCGCAGATGGAATCACACCCCAAATCTCGAGGTCAGCAGTGCAACGCCATGTACCTACTGGGATATCACGACGGGTCACTATACACAAAAACATAACAATAAATTAGCTGTATTACATATCATACGTGATGCGGACACAAAGCACATGCTGTAGCTAGCAGGAGTAGACTGATCAAACTAGAGTAGTTAAGTCGAGAGTATGATGCGCTGCTAGCATGGTTAAAATAAACGCGCCAATCGGAGCTGCTCGTTTACGGCTTACTTCCAGGCATGCGGCGAACGCGGTTCGTGCGTGCAGGGACATGACACATACCGCACTCTCCCCTTTCGATTTTACGCTTTGTGAAGCGTTCCTTAACTGCAGGTGATGCATTATTTCAAGTGAAAATGTTACGCAGAGCCTCGCCAGGAGCAGGCCATTCCGGACGTGCGAAATCCTTTCTGCAGTCTCAACTTCACTAAGAACCAATCCACAATACATTCCAAACTGCACAAGCACAACGCGCTGCTATCATGGATATTTTTTTAATATCTAGGTACAGCCAGTCAAATGTCTTAAAGGCCCTCACGACTCCACATAAACCTATCAGCGGCAGGTGAAGACGCATCCCTTACGGCACAAGAAGCAGGACCAATATTCGACAAGTGTTTCAATATATATGGACCTAACAATGGATACCGTTTACCGCTAATTTGACCCCACTTCGAATGCCACTGGGGATAATCAAAGTCACCGCTGTAAAGGCAGCTGGAATATCGCGAATAAAGGACAACAGGCTGCGACAATGCGTGGTGTCATTCTTTAGGTTCATAGATATTGAAACATTAGACGAACTTCTTCATTAGGCATTCTGTCTATGTGGGCATGTTGTGTATGACAAGAACACACGGGGCATTCACGGCGTTGCCGGCGTGGCTGGCAAAGTTTATTGCCAGGATTGTTCCTACATCTCCTCTCTCGCGGCGCTCTCAGTCCGAGCCGTTCTACGCAGTGGCGTCTCAATTTCCGACGCCGCTGCGCGCGTGAGCCTACATACCCACGCGTGCAGTAGCAGCACGCGCCGCGGCTCACACAGAGACGAGGGGCGGACGTTTCGGCTACCTTGCTTTTTGCTCTCCTTCGTGGCTCTCGATCGTGGGCAAGAACGGCAGCTGCCGAGAGAGCGGCTCCTGAAATATTCATCCCGGGGCGTCTACCGTATCGAGATCGTGCCGGAGATATACAAAGCGGGGAGGACGACGGCAAGGGAGAGACGCCTGATGGACGGCGCGCTAACGGCCCCCGCGGTGTGCGCATGCGCGCGCTGGCGTTTCTAGCTGCTGTTTTGGAGGACGTTTTTGAAGTGCTTGCAGGTGTCTCGGAAGGAGGCTTGCGGTGCGTGCATTGTTATGCGTTGGACGGGTGCTTGCGACACCATGCGTCTCCTTGACAGTGAAAAAAAAAGAATAAAAAAAATAAACTCGTGAAGGTCTAACGCACTTGTTGGAATCTATCCGGAGCGAAGATTAAGTGAAGCGGTAAATGAGCATTTCTTTTTTTTTTACAGCTAACAGCTATGTGAAACTATTTGGTGATGACAGGTACATAATGTATTCACAGAAAAGTACGACAGGTATCAATCAACATTTGGGGAATGTGCCCCGCTTTTTGTCACGGTGGGGACACACCCAATCTGGAAGATTGGCCAAGAACGGGCACAATCATAGTGGCACATAACGAATGACTAAGTTGTATAGTAAACTAAATCAAAGAATTCGTGAAAGATGATTAACCATTCTATTCATAGGTCCATGTGCTTTAGGGATATCTGTGAACCGGCACTATACGTTCCCGTTTTATGCGGGAAGCGTACATAGCGGGAAATGCCCCTTCTGGAGGGTTGACTAAAAACCCAGTGACACATACTCAGTGGCAAAATCAAATTAAATGAAGTAAATCAATAAATCCGGCCTTAAATACAGTTTAGCCTTCCACTAGCACATCAGTGTGCTTTAGAGGTGCCTGTGAGGTGACATATCTACAGGTGTTATGCAGGAATTAATGTTTTGCAGCGAAGCTGTTTATGGCTAGAGTTCCGTAATTTATTTCGTGCCCGTCAACGAACCTGTGTGAGCAAGAACTATCATCATCAGCAACGGCTCGTGCCCCTGCTCGCGCGTTCGTCGTCGTCTTCTATATACTACAGCTGGCTCCGCTGTCGCTCATCATGCCAGCGTTCCCATACTGCCCCTCCCTCTGCGAATGCGATAACGGCACTGGGATACTGCCAGTCGGGGGGGGGGGGGGGTGATTTCGGTCTCGAATTCTGTGTCTCAATATATGGCGAAATGAAAACACGAATGTATATAACGAATTTATAACACGAATGGACGCGTATGTCTGAAAAATGTACATGAGTACCTTTCGTCTTGATAACCAGCGGCCAAGGTAATAAATGTGTTCGTACCGTTGTTCAAAATTCTGTGTCACCTCTTTGTCGTGCGCTACACAGCTTCGCTGGTCATTCACCTGGACGGTATATTGAGCTGGGCCGCAGAACCATGTTGTGTGGGCATGAGTCCTCGTTGAAGCCAGACGGCAATTTAATCATATTTTTGGAAGTGCCTAGATAAAATATGGTCCCTATCGTGCGCATTAACCATCACGACACCTCTGAACTGGTGTAACGCTATTATTTCGCCGTATGTTTCGTGCGATGCGCCAGTGTCTGTCTACTACAGCGCCTATCTCGGCTGCCTTTGTTCTCGCCTGTCTGCGTTCTCTTGTGAATAACGTGGTACTGCTGCTTCGAATAATGGTGTGTGGAAGAATTTTTTGAAAGTTGTGCTTTCGTGTGCTGGAGTTCACCGGCAATTCGACAGTGTTTGCGCCGCAAAAAGTGTTGGTTCCGCGGTGCCTGCGAGATGAAGAAGCGTTTGATGACTTCATATCTTGAAAGGTAAGGACCTCTCGCACTTGCGCGCATTCTTGTAGCTTGTAGTTCATCTATATAGTAAGCCTCGTGCAACGAGAACAGAGCGCTTTCGGCGTGTCAGTTGTTCAGGTTGCTGTGCACATTTTTAACAAACAGTTTCACAAGGAGAGCAGCATTCCGGGCAAGTTGGTCATCCACTACTCAAATGATATTGCGCAACAAAAAACGACACGGACATCGTACATAGTGGGATCGCGCATAGAGCGCTTGGTGTGTCGTCCTCTCACGTCCGTGTCGTTTTTATGCGAAGCATATTACGAGAGCTCAACCCAGCTCCTTAGGCGCGGCGGTGTCGCCTTCAATACCACGTGACACCGTGACGTCACGACAGAGGAGAAACGGGGCTCCAACTCGCGCCGTCGCTCGCGGCGTCGCGGCGGTATATAAGCAGCTGCGCTTGCCTCTGCTACACTCACGAGGTGAGATGCCTCCTGGAGACAGAGCTGCTCGTTGGAATGAGAAGCGAAGGTTGCGGCGTGCTACAGAGACTGTTTCTAGGTGGCTTTGCTACGGCGCAGCGACTACGCGCCCCGCATCGGACGCGGTGAGCGTCGAGCAACGCAGCGTTCGGCGCGACAACGAAATGTGCGCCTGAGCAAGCCCCGCACGCCTGAGCCGACGACACCGGCTTTTCTGCGACACGAGCTCCTTAACGCTGTCGCGTTAAAATAAAGGCTAGTATGCTTCGCATCCTGGGCTTAACCTTAGCTAAGCCACAGCCAGTTTTTTGTTGTGCAATATCATTTGAGTTGCGCAAGATTTTCTGTGAAATGTATTGCTTCTTATCGCTTACTTGCTCTCTGCAGTGAAGCGTGTGTTACCACCGCTGATCGTTCGGACTAAATGGGCAAACATTATTGTAAACGCTGAGGGTTACTGTTTGTTTAGCGGTTTGAAGGCCAGAAATTCTTCCGTATATATGCATTTCCGCAGGTTACGTGTGTAATGTTTGTCGATGTGTCGTGGGCAGCGCGAGTGGGCCTGCTGCCGAGTGGGCATGCTGTGGTCTGCTGTGTTTGACAGTTGAGCAGCTTGTGTGAAGATTTTTTATAAATACAGTTTAGTTTGAAGTCCAGCTTCGCGAGAACCTGTCTGTATTGTTTGTGTTCTTGCATATACTCGTGTAGTTGAATTCCATGCACACGGCAAATATAGGCCGATATTACACCAGCCAAGTTTCTTTTTTAATCGAGACACATACATCAGAGGCTGGCTTTTATTATTATTTGAATCTGCAGTACATGATGTCAGCTCTTGCGATAATATTTTAGGAGAGTAGGTTCCAGCACTGCGTAACAAAATAGGGTTTGTGATCTTGAAGGGATGCTTCCCACTCGATGTTTGCCACTCATCACCTAGCGTTCACGTGGGGCTGTTACAATTAACACGGGCGGAATGTCAGTCAAACTATTAAGGAAAAGGAATACCAGTTTCATAACTGACTGGACGGGCAGATAGCAACAACAGCACAGTCTGTTTCAAACAACAGCTGGTTGAAGGCTTCAGTGTCCTACACGTTTCTGCACGTTTCTCAGCTGCGGGCACGCAGGCAAAGTGTTCTTGCCTATATGAAATTTATTGCATAAGTGAAAAAGTTTGGTCTTTGTTTGCTTTGTTATTCATGTGCACTAAGAGCTCTCGTCCAAGCACCACATTCCAGAGGTTTGCTTTGATCATGCGTGGCATATCGAAGTAACATGTCGATAGTCCAATAAACTACTTGTAGTTTCAGAGAAACCTTCGCAAAATATAGACAAAACTTTCTTTCAAATGTGCAAGCACTTACCCAACCTGACTTCTTTCCATCCAAACATTACACCTTATATTGGTGAGAAAAACATATCTGGAACAACAACAACACTGCATTGAGGAAGGTACAAGTTGTACTGCAAGTGTTATACTCAAATTATTATTAAGAACAATCTTGTGTAAATGTTTGCGCCCTAGCAGAGTTCCAATCAGTATGCTGCATATTGTAGAGAACATGTAAACTCATAATAAATACCATTGCAAAACTTAAAAACACACGAAATGTGCATAAATTTAAAATAGGCACAGGGAACTTTTCATCTATGCATATCTACATAAGATGCAGGATTTTATCAATATGGCCACATAAAGGGCGCATAAAGGTGGGACACTTGAAGGAAACATCAAAGCAGTGGCCAAATTTCAACCTCTAGCATGCATAGAGGACGGTAGCATAAAGGATACGTAAAGGACGGACAAATGAATGAAAAACACAAGCAGTGGTCAAATTTCAACACATAGGATACATGAAGTACAGTAACATAAAGGATACATAAAGGGCGGTTGCATGCAGGAAACATAAAAGCAGTGGCCAAATGTCAACATGTAGGAAACACAAAGTATGTTTCCTTGTGTGAGCTCCAGCAAATATACAGTAAACATAAAGGACACACCCATTATCATATCCCTCTGACAGGGGATACTCCATCTCCTAGCACATTTTCGGGCACCATCCTCATCTGTTCATTATCGTACTTTAAAAAAATGAAATTATGGGGTTCTACGTAGCAAAACCACGATCTGATTATGAGGCACGCCGTAGTGGGGTACTCCGGAATAATTTGGACCACCTCGGGTTCTTTAACGTGCACCTAATCATTATGTTTTTTTTTTCTCTACTGCTTCTCTTCTCTCTTAATCTTTCCCTCCCATTTCCCCTGTACCCCAGGGTAGAGTAGCCAACCGAGCTCAGTCCTGGTTAACCTACCTGCTTTTGATTTATCATTCTCTCTATCTCTCTCTCCCCCTTCACTCACTTATCCATCCACCTCATCGGCTGCGTGGCTGACACATAGGCCGTCTCCTTGGCGTCGCAGCTTTACTTGGCGCATTTCGTCATCGCTGCACCCAGCTACTGCCCCAATGAAGCCATGAGCTAAGGGCATACACAGACTCCATTTTTGGTTTTATTTAAACTGTTTATCTCTCTATCTCTCTTACTCTGGAATGAGAGGACCTGGTTTTGGACATAGCCTCGTGCGCCATTCTCACGTTTATCAATAATTTATTCATTGATAATGTAACCTTACTCGTCACAGGTTGCCCATCTGCCTTCGTGCACGCGCGCGCACGTGTGTGTGTGCGTGCGTGCGTGTGTGTGTTTGTGCGTGTGTGTGTGTGCGTGTGTGCGTGCGTGCGTGTGTGTGTGTGTGTTTGTGCGTGTGCGTGAGTGTGTGTGCGTGTGTGTGTGCGTGCGTGTGTGTGCGTGTGCGTGCGTGTGGCGGTTGCGTGCGTGCGTGCGTGCGTGTGTGCGTGCGTGCGTGCGTGTGTGTGTGTGTGTGTGCGTGCGTGCGTGTGCGTGCGTGTGTGTGTGTGTGTGTTTGTGTGTGTGTGTGTGTGTGTGTGTGTTTGTGTGTGTGTGTAAAACCATCGCCTGTGGAGAAACGACAGTAAGTGAGAGAGGCATAAAGGAGAGATGCAACAATGAGACTGCGGAAAACAAGAAAGCCAAGACGCGTGAGGCAATAGTAAAGGTGCGCGAGCGAGGCGTGAAGTGGTGCATCTCAATCGCGAGGTCACTTATTGCGCCTCTGGGGTCAGCGACATCATTTGTTTGCGCTTCGGAGGGAGGCGCACCAAGAGCGGAGCCCGAAGTGAAATGCCGACCGCGCCCATCGGCGCCAGCTCTCCTCGGGCACGGACTGCGTCGTCGCCTCCTTTCACCTTCCACATCGCCGCCGGCTCCGCACAGCTCTCGTTTTCTATTTGCTGCTCGGCTTCTTTCTATTCTTTGTTACCGTTTTCCATACGTCCTTCATTATAGCTTGCATTCTTGCTTCGTCCTTTTCTTCATTCCTTCTTTCTTTCGTTATTGCTCCCTTCTTTTCTACTTCTTGTTTCCTTTCGTCTTTCCCATCTCAATGGACCCTTACTTTTCATTCTTCTCTTCGTTCTTTCTTTCCTATATGTTCATTATTTTTGTTTCCTACTTTCTTTCTTTCCTTCATTCATATTGCATTAGTTCTTCTTTCGTTCTCCCCTTCGTTTTTCCTTTTTCTTACGTATTCTCTCACTTTCATATTCTGTACTTCTTTCTTCCTTTCTTTCCCGGTCACCTTCCTTCCTCTTCCCCGCGTAGGGTAGCAAACCGGACGTGCGTTCTGCTTGACCTCCATACATTTTATTCCTTTCCTCCTCCTCTTCCTGCCTCTTAATAACGCTCCCGTTTCATTTCGTGTGCACCTACTTCTGCCCTCATTTAGCTGAACATTGGCGTACCTAGAACGTCGGAGCAGAATTTTTCGTGTGTGCAAAACTGTGCAGGCCCATTCGCATATAATTCCAGCTGTCCCTTTCCCATGCAGTAGGAACATTTCGTTTCTATTTCGACTTCACTTTAAAGAAGGATCAACTTGAATGGGATTTTATTGACGAAATGAAGCAGCAGGCAGATATTATATGATGGCGCTTATATAGCGGATGCCTAAGTAAACTTAACTGAACTGACTAAGGAAGGTCACACGCTCTTAGTGTATTACTCAACTATGTCTTCTTGTAAACTACAATACTAACAAGTGTATAAGTCTGTGGTTCATATTTTGATGCAATGTATTTTCCCTTGTCCTGCAACAGCCTCCAAATGAAGCCTAGTAGTATGTATGAAATAAATAAATAAACTGTTGATTACACTCATCTATATAAATAGGAAAATAAAAATAACCAAAAGTTGCGCCTCAGTTAACGTTCAAGCGCTTTATCACAGTTCTGCTATCTCTACATTGTTTGTTACTAAACGACCTTTAACATTTCCACACAATACTGCTAAAGTTTTTTTATCAGCTTTCTCTTGATTTCACAAAAGATCATTTCGCTAAATACGAAAACCTGCTTTCCAACAACCACAGCGCAACTGAACATTAAGATATCACTGGGTAGGCGTGCACAACCACTCGTTAAGTATGGTGCGATGGAAACCATTAAACGCGCCAAGTAAAGGAAGCCGACAGTAAAGTATGCGGTGACGCTTTGCTCCAGGCAGTTCATATAACTCGCACCCCTCCCGAGCTCGCACACAAAACAATTGAGCTCCGCAATTCTGCCGAACATTCCTGCCGTTGGTTGGAGGCTGCAGCGGGCAGCAAAAATCTCACGTGAGCAGCGCTCGTGCGTCTCGACCGGCTGATACGGGGTCATATTAGGCCTAACTGCTAGCCGCATAGAACGCCTTCTGGCGGCGAGAACTAACACCGCGGAGGTGGCGCCGGAAGCATCGCAATTGCGCTTTGTAGACGCAGCGAAGAAGAGCACGGACGACCCTTAAGTGCTGCCATCTTTACACGGAACGGTCGCGACCTCCGCAAATAACGCGGGGGCCATCTTATAATGCCGAAAGCGTCGGTCTCCGCGCCACGCTATCCGCAAATCGCCCGCACTCACGGGCGCGCTTTTGTAGAGCGGCGCAGCGATTGTCTTTTACGAGGGCGGGCGCGCTATGTAGTTTGCACGCCGTATGAACGTATACGGAGCCAGAAGGAGCCGATGTTCCGGAATGAAGACCGCCGGAGAGCGGTCGCAGTTAATTCGGTGCAGCACGTTTGGGGGGCTGCGTTGCGCGTAGAAACACGGCGGCCAGTTGTCATTAGTACGTGCAGTTTGCGTGCATCACGCAAGAGTGGCGAATAATAAAGCTGGAAGAGTCTAATAGCGGGGCCTTGAGGCGACTTCATGCCGGCCCACAGGCAACGCGCTCTTGCTCAACACGATCGAAAGAAATGCAGTATAGCTTGCATAAAAATCTCTCGCGAGATTTTTGCTCAAAAATTAAATCCTCTAGGAGAAGAAGTGTGACGCGATTGCGGACGCAATAGAATTGCACCGTATACGTATGATGCGATGGGTCACAATTGAAAACAATCGCGCCACAGACAAACTAAGACAGATGACATTGAGTCATCATTCATGTGCAGGTAAAATCGTGTGTCTCGCGTTTATTGCGTATACTTCATTCATGCCGGGCCTCCAATCGTTCATTCTTTGCATTTTTCGTGGCTTCTGAATGCAGGGAAAGTGCAGATCTCTTATAGGATCGTTTATACGTGAAGGCTAATGCGGCATACCGCGCAAGTGCTGCGTGTTCCCTTCCCTTCCCTTCACACACACACACACACACACACACACACACACACACACACACACACACACACACACACACACACACACACACACACACACACACACACACACACGCACACACGCACACGCACACACACACACGCACACACACACACACACACACACACACATGAGTATATAAACAAGAAAGGGGCTGGCAGATGGAATGGCACACTGTGGTATAAACTTTTTTAAAACAGGGTTGAAGTGCCTCAGACAGGCTGGCCAACGTTTCGATAGGTGGACCTATCTTCGTCAAAGGCGGCCTCGTCATCCTCGGCGTGTTAGTTTTAAAGGGTTAGTGCAGTGACGTCACGTGCGGGTGTTGTCGCTGGCGGCTGGTTTTAAAGAGAGAGATTACAAGAGGGAACAGGCGTTGTCGTCCGACGTCTGTGAGCCTCATTCTCAAGACGAAGGGACAAGAGCGTGAGAGTGGGCACGCGGGGAGGAAAGAAAAGAAATAGAAGCAGAAAAAAGGGGGAAAAAAGGAAAAAAAACAGGGGGGAGCCATGGCCGTACCAAGACACAACAAAGGGGGGGGGGGGGGTGAAAGAAAAAGAAAGAGAAAAATGAAATCTTTTAAGAAATACGGGGGCTTGGGAGCGTGTTGGGGATGTGAAAGGTTAGGAGGTATTCAGGGGAGTCGTTGGCGGCATGTTTTGAGGCAACACCTACGTTAAGCGCGTGGGGCAGTGCCCCTTGAAAGACCATGCCGCTGCCTTTCAGTCACCCCCACACATTGCACCGCAGACTCCTCGCCGCCACCTTAACTATTTCAAAATTACTCGACCTATTGCTTGACCGACCGTTCTAATGCCTCAAAAACATGCCGCCAACGACTCCCCTGAATACCTCCTAACCTTTCACATCCCCAACACGCTCCCAAGCCCCCGTATTTCTTAAAAGATTTCATTTTTCTCTTTCTTTTTCTTTCACCCCCCCCCCCTTTGTTGTGTCTTGGTACGGCCATGGCTCCCCCCTGTTTTTTTTTTCCTTTTTTCCCCCTTTTTTCTGCTTCTATTTCTTTTCTTTCCTCCCCGCGTGCCCACTCTCACGCTCTTGTCCCTTCGTCTTGAGAATGAGGCTCACAGACGTCGGACGACAACGCCTGTTCCCTCTTGTAATCTCTCTCTTTAAAACCAGCCGCCAGCGACAACACCCGCACGTGACGTCACTGCACTAACCCTTTAAAACTAACACGCCGAGGATGACGAGGCCGCCTCTGACGAAGATAGGTCCACCTATCGAAACGTTGGCCAGCCTGTCTGAGGCACTTCAACCCTGTTTTAAAAAAGTTTATAACACATGAGTATATATATGTGTGTGTGTATATATATTTGCGTGAATTATTCATTCGCACAACCACATCTAATCTAATTTTTTCACGAATAGTTGTGTTTCTGAAACGGGCATTTTCTAACTCAACGTTGATACGTATCCGTTGTCATACAGTGTCCAAGAGGAAGTCAACAGTAACGCGGATACGGTCGTCACACAATGGCTTAGTTGAAATCGATCACAAAGAATAACCGCCCGCTTACCCTAATGTTATGCAAGATCAAGTTTCCTGCATAACGAGTTAGCCAGTATCGCTTTGACCATATAGTACACAGTCCTGCTATTTAAGGCAGCGTTACTCTTGTGTCAAGCTAGAAAATAAGTAAATAAATAAATAAATAAATAGTCTCCGCGTCTCAAGCGTCAAGGTCAATAAATGGGCGCGATTTCAATGCAAGGTATCCTTCCATTCTATCTGTTGTTCATGCTGTTGGCTAACCTTGCGTAGTCCAGGTTGCAAGCGCCGTGCGTACAGTGTCGTACTACATTCTGAAAGGCACTGAAACACCAGCCATTACGCTGTAACCTTCGACAAGTCACGTGTTAGTAGCCGACGTGCTTGAACCGAGGGTCAGACTTTCGAAGACCGAGCTCGCCGCTTCGTTGCGCTTTGAGTGCCACTTGTTTGGGTCAATAAAGAGTTAAACTCGTGACTCGCACTTTTGGCACTGCGTCTTTCTTCACCGTCACTTACAACGTGATGGTTTGAAACCCTGTTATGTACAGGCAGGATCAAGCAAGACACGCTATTGTCACTAAACGCCATTAGCAAGTGAACAGTCCCGAGTCGTTATCCTTAAGCCAAGTTCCCGTTCCGTGCACGCAACTAAGTCTCCGGAAGCACAAACAAGTGAGCGCCGTAGGTGGTCCATCCAAGCGTACAGCATTCATCAAACGCGCACGGCCGTCAAGCGGCTCTCCACCTCGGAAGAAAGGTGTGCGTTTGCAACGGAGCCTCTAATTGCGAGTAATTAAACGCACGTAATTCTGATTCGAGTCGAAGTGTGTAATTACATTACGTTCCACGCTGAAAAACCTTTTGTGGCGCCCTCTTGGACGAAGGCCAGAGATGGCTCTCTGTTTTCCGTCGCTTCAACCGGGACACGACTTAGAAAAAGAAAGCTTATGCGGAACCGACAGCACCCAGCATCGCCCAGAGCCATCCTAATAACCGTGGGGCTATACCATCGGCAATTAATTATGAATACATTACAAAATTACGTGCCTTGCGTCCCAAATCTCCACAGCGAGCTCAAAGGGACGCGATAGTCGAGGAAAGAGGATTAATTTAGACCACCCGTGATGGGCGAAGTTATGGAGAAACGCCAGGTTAAGCTGCGTTTTTAGATTATACACCTTTAACAGGAAAAAAATCTCACTCTTACGATCAGCGAAGTGCTGAAAATTAGACTTTTTTTGTGTGTGCCACGCGACCGTTAGGTTTGCTCACCAGAGCACCGTGACTTCACGGATTTTGATAATATTTAATTCCCAGACTAGTTAAATATATCATAGGAGGTTACTGGTTCGGGCTAGTTGGTTACAATTCGTGATCAATGTTATTTGCGCACCACTTGGAACGAGGACTGGGGAACGACAGACGCAAGTGCAATGGCGCTCGTGTCTGTCCTTTCCCAGTCCTCGTTCTAAGTGGTGCGCAAATAACATTGGTCACGAATAGTTAAATATACTTCTAAATATCGAAAGCGTGGATTGCACTTTAAAATAGGAGAGATCAAGATAAATGAACAAGTTTCGCAATCAATTCGCTCAGCAATGGCCCGCCATTGAACTCCCGAACTACCGTATCACACACCAGACGTTAAATTCACGGGTCGCACTTCTGTATACGAGCAAAAGTAAGATCATGGGAATTGCAGACACACTCTCTAAGCTATAGTGCTGAATGCATGTCTATTTTCACATATGGAAATACAGGTATCAGGGGATATTTGAATGGTCCGAACTTGTATAGTGGTGCTTGTCAGCGTCATTCCGTAAGCCCACCTAAATTTAAATACAAAATGATTTCTGCTTCCCGATCCCACCAGAATGTGCTCCCCGTTGCCCGAAACCGAAACTGCGACATTGCGCTAAGCAAGACAGTTCTATGTTCACTATGTCACCGAAAGGTTATTATGATAAACATGATAATAAGCGCAGCGTGGCAAAGTACATATGTGCGCAACGGGTGCTTCGTAACACCGTGAAATTCCTAGCATATCAACATGCATTGGAATCGATCAGTGCTTGTACAATTACTATTTCATCTAAACATTTGTTAGCGTTAAGAATAGATAGAGTTTATTGAAAGGAAAGACAGAGAGGTCGACCTGAGCAAGTGCGCTATAGTCTGCTACTCAGCACTGCAGGGAAGAGGGAAGGGGAGTGAAAGTACTGGGATGGGTGATGACGATAAGAGAAGTGGTGAGTGCTTATGTATATTAATTAGACAGTAGTCCTACCAGAGCTGCTCGTCTAGCTTGGTGTCCTGCAGAAACTTCTACAGCGCTTTAGTTGCCCGCATTGAAGTTGCAGTGTCAGGCCAGTAGCCGATGATAGCGTCCTCCGACAGTGGTTGCCTGCCGTTGCTGGCCAGGCAACTCTCCAACGTCCTTCGCTCCCGCATATATGCTGGGCGATCGCACAATATGTGTTCCAGCGTTTCAGGCGTCTGGCACTGCTCACAATCACGGCTGTAGCGTGAAGAAAGAACAAAAGAAAGTTAATAGGTTCAATGTAGTCACTGCCGAAAAGGTGCGGTTTGAAACAAAGTGCAGAATGAATCGATTTAATATAAATGTATGGCGACGTGAGTAGTCTCATTTATTTATTTAGTTAGTTAGTTAATTAGTTAGTTAGTTAGTTAGTTAGTTAGTTAGTTAGTTAGTTAGTTAGTTAGTTAGTTAGTTAGTTAGTTAGTTAGTTAGTTTGTTTGTTTGTTTGTTTGTTGCCCTTTCTGTAACTGTAATGGTACACCCGTTTTCTTCTTACGCATCACGTGGGATGTCCAACACCACTTTTTTTTTCTCTCTCTATCTCTTTATGTCAACTAGAACACCGGCTGTCCCTGTTTGCTCTCTGAGCCACACCGCTATCTTCCCGCCTGCTGACGTTACGCCGAACATTTTTCGTTTATTCCCGCATAAATACGCATACACAAACAGCCTTATTAGTTCAGGTACGCATAAGCACTTGGCTTGTGCATGCGTATGCGGATGCATCAGCATATCCGGAGGAAAAAAAATAGACCTTTGCCGCTAGAGTGACCAATACACACCAAGGATATAGAGATTACATAAAATTACGATTCCAAGCAATGTTAAAGTTAAAGTTAAAGCGAACACGAAATTTTTTTGCTTATACCCTCCGTATTTCGTCGTTCGTCGTCGTTTCTTTGCCGAACATATTTGAGGACATACATAGACACAACTTGGGCCACTGGGTATCTATTGGCTGTTGTTTTGCCTAGTAAGCTAGCCACGGAATATGTGCCCAAGTAGACAACTTGGTACTGGTTGCTCTTTGACCTAGCAACCAATTTGTGTGTGTGTGTGTGTGTGTGTGTGTGTGTGTGTGCGTGCGTGTGCGTGTGCGTGTGTGTGCGTGCGTGCGTGTGTGTGTGTGTGTGTGTGTGTGTGTGTGTGTGAGAGAGAGAGAGAGAGAGAGAGAGAGAGGCTTTAATGAGATGCTAGAGACGTTAGCCTGGTGTTTCTCCTGGCATGCTACTCCAGGTGCTGAGTGATGATTATGATATATACAGTGATAAGCACTTAACCGCAAACACACACACACGGAAACCCGTTGAAGGTGTAGTGCCGCCTTCAAAGAATGTGACACTCTGACGCATAGCGGCAGCAGTCATTGGGGTATATTGGCCCCCGGCCCACTACGGTACTGGCTTTGTGCCACTGGGCACGTGTTTATTTTCGGTGAACCTCCCAGAATCGATGTGCCATTGTGACACGAGGCGCATTAAGCCGTAAATGTGTCGACATACGCGTCACACTTCTATGGCTGGACAACTGGCAGCTACAGGCGACATTGCTGCTCAACCTCACTGACTCAAACAAGCTCCGCGTCATGTAGACGTAGTTTGACGCGAGGTGCCGCGCCCTTCGCATCCGGGTCCCCCCAAAATTCCGGCCCCCACTCCATGGGCCCCCACAACCCCAGGCCCTGTAAACTCGCACAGAAGAAGGTACGACGGGCTTGCTGGCCTCAACAATTCAATCGAACGCCGAGGGATGGCGCCACATGCCGTATGGTGGCCGATGCCAGCGGCGAGTGTTGAGCGCGATAGTGTTCCTGTATATGCTCCCGCAGGGAGCAGAGTTGCGCATAGGTCCGCTGTCGGGATCCAGCTCTGCAGCGAAGCCACTCCTCGTGCGCGCAGGAGCCAAATGCCGCGCGGTGTTCCGCCTTTTTCTCTAGTGGTCGCGAGCTACAAGCGCCAATTGTTCGCAGGCGCTTAGCAAAGGGCACTTCTTAATACAGGCTACGCTCGAACGAGGCATTCGAGCAGTCGGAGTGGGTGGGCTTCCAACCAACCGAAACTTTGCATGTACCTATGTAAACACGCATATACAAACACACACACGAACGTACAAATAGGGGGTAGGACCACCTTCGACTCCCCAAAATAAGATACTCCCGTGGCTCGAACAGCTCCAAAGTTCGCTCGCAAACGCGCAGTACGTTGCCACAAAAGGCGGTGCAATGATTTTCAGCAGGCATATGAAGTTGTCTTATCACTGTCTGAAAGCAAGAAATGTTTTAAAGAGTGTTTAAAACTTCACACACGTAAGGTGGACACTTAGCGCATTTCGGCTGCCGAAACCAGCTGATTAATGACCGTCGCCAAGAGAGTTATCGTGCCTGCAGTTATATCAGTGACCCTTAACAGAGCGTCATTTATCACTAACCATCCTTCACAACAGCTGCACGTTTTCGATACATGCGGTGCAGACACAGATTTAAGCGCATTTCAAATGTTCACATGCGCACATTTTAACCAAAGCTTACTTTTACGATTCATTCATACCGCAGACTAATCAGCTATATAGTAGCAGCAAATCTGCAACTAGAAAAAGATTCAAGATGCAAGAGCTTCTAGATCAAGTTTATTTCATACAAGGGAATGCATGAACGGCTGCTGGGAGCAGGCCAAGTGTGCTGGTTCTTGGAACCTTGGGGGCAGAATTCAAAGAAACTGGAAAGGCAACAAGCTATCAAGAGTAACAACAGGTTATTTTTATTGCACTAATCACATCAAGATGGCAAACTTGCAGAGTAATTATTCGCACAGTGCAGACTGTAATCTGACAATACATTTTTCTTGATCTCTTACCACTCGGAGAAAAGCCAGTAGTTGAAGACACTGTATCAAATCAATGAAATCACTGAAGCAGGTTTTGGCCAAAAAGCCAGGTTACAAAGCTTTGTGACCTATCGCATCAGAGGCAAGGAAATTTTACGTCATTGAACAGTGCATTCACTCCACTCCCGCCCACAGGAAACAGCATTCACGAAAGCACAACGTAGATTTCTAGCGTGTTTAAATGAACGACAAGTTTTTGTTCCACTGGCTGATACATGATACTCACAAGCTAGCACACATACAATTGCGGCTTAGCTTCTATGGCAGCAATTAACAAAGTAAATAAGCCTGTGCACTTCAAGACAATAAAGTGACTAGAATCAATTTTGCTGTTCTCAAATCGTCACACGGAGAAGGAATATATTACAATTATCACAGCTCGAGAGCTAAATATGCATATGCCAACTTAGCACCTGTTTTATCCTTGTTCCGTTGTGTGCTTTCTGCAAAGATGTCCTAGCTCTTCAGAAATTGCGGTTGACGAGAGAAGTACATATTATTCATTTCAATTTTAAACTCTGAAGGGTGCATTCAAAGACAAGAAGCCCAGACTTGTTAGCAACAACACTCTCACTATAGTATCAGTGTACGTGTAATAAAACTGTTTACAGCGCAAACACATGCAACCACAAAGTAAGGGACAGGACACAAGCGCTGGTTATTTTCAGCGCTTGTGTCCTGTCCCTTACTTTGTGGTTGCATGTGTTTGCGCTGTAAACAGTTTTATTTCAAGTATGCACCAACTCGCCCAGAAAGAAGTTTTAATGAAGTGTACGTGTCTCCAGCTAGTTTGCTTGGCTGAAGCATTTACTCCTATGGCTGACTTCCGTGCGGTTTGTGCAGTGTGGTGCGCTGCACCCCGTCATACTGGAATACAAGTGCCAGTACGATGTGTTTCGTATCACTTCACCAAGGTCCCTGACTTCACATCGTCGAATACCGTACCTGAAACCCGCAGCTGCGCCTCTCAACGCACGATCGACGGTCCGCTGATTGCAATGGCGATGGCACTGACGGAAACGACGAGTTCGCACGAGTCGGCGATGCGCCCGTAAAGTTGGCTTCGTAGCGGCGCGGATCATTTGACGTCATTTTTCGCGCTCGGCCAATAGCGGTGCGAGCGGCGCCAGAAAAGGTATGCGCAACTCTGCTCCCTGCGGGAGCATATACAGGAACACTAGAGCGCGAGCGCCCTCAGCGCCGCCACCACTCTGGGCGAGTGGCGCAAAGAGAGGGCAAAATTTGCTTGGCGTGCACCACTTGCACTACGCGAGCAGGCCGCATTTCTCGGCGCAGCCGGCTATTGAATGGGCAGGCGGCGCTTTCCAACGTGAAAAAGGGGCGCCTCGGCGCGGTGGAGCAGCACGTCGTGCGGTAGGTCGCGCGCGAGACAATGTGCTCGCCGCGCGAGTACTGCTTCTCGCTTGTTTTACTTATCGCTGAAGTTACTAACTAGTCAGGTGTTTTACCTACCAAAGCACTCAATCTGGCCATCAAAGGCCACAATTGATTTACTCATCGCTCAAGTTACTAACTAGTCAGGTGTTTTACCTACCAAAGCACTCAACCTGGCCATCAAAGGCCACAACTGATTTACTCATCGCTCAAGTTACTAACTAGTCAGGTGTTTTACCTACCAAAGCACTCAACCTGGCCATCAAAGGCCACAACTGATTTACTCATCGCTCAAGTTACTAACTAGTCAGGTGTTTTACCTACCAAAGCACTCAACCTGGCCATCAAAGGCCACAACTGACAGATAGCAATAATGCCCATATGAGGGCGCTGTAGGTATCTGAATAAAAAAAAAGAATGAATAAGAAATATCTCTCCTCCCCTTCCCCTCCCCCTTTAGTGGCAGTACATGCTCTCGCCTCCCTCATCCCCGCCTTCAGTTCTCCGTATACCTTTTGATGATGACCAACATCCGGATTTGGTGTGTCCGATATCTCAATGGGCTAGCAGCTGCTTTTACAAACATTTTAGGCCGAATAAGATGTTTGTAAATGCCGGTGCTATCGTTATCAGCGAGGACATCGTACAAACGTTACTTTTGCGTCAAATAATAACTTCCACCTAAACAAGTGAAATGGAAAGCGTTCGCTTTCATGAAACCGCATCTCATTTGACCTGTTCGTACGGAAAAGACGCAAAGTAGCAAATAAAGAGCCTTGCAGAACTTGTCGCTGAGCTAGTTGGTGCACCTTAATCAAAGCGCGAAGGTACCTATAGCGTGCTCTAAAAAGAAAAAAAAAGAAAACAAGAAAGGAAAAGAGAAAGAGAAAAATGAAAGAAGAAGGTGAAAGCCAAGAAAGAAGGGAATCCAATCTATTCCAAGCAATGCGCCCCTACCTTTAATTTCGTTTTCTTTATAGTCATTCCACGCTGTCGAATCCAACGTACTCAACGAATTGTCAAAGTTCTCAGGAGACATAGCCGCACGCCTCCCCCTGTCCCTGCCCGATTTCAC
Organism: Dermacentor albipictus; assembly: GCF_038994185.2. Taxonomy (NCBI): domain Eukaryota; kingdom Metazoa; phylum Arthropoda; class Arachnida; order Ixodida; family Ixodidae; genus Dermacentor; species Dermacentor albipictus. The sequence goes on from NC_091827.1 coordinate 15,851,253, forward strand.
TGCCGCTTTCATGGCACGCACCTGCAGTTATACCAATGGAGTAAACGTCGGGAGCAAGTTTAGTGTTATAACAGGGACTTTGTACTAGGTGATTCCTTTTTCTTTCTTTTTTTTACACTGAACACAGCACATTTTCTTTTTCTTTTTAAGTATGCTGGCTATTAGCTAAGAAGCGGGCATCATTTCCGAGCAAAAATATGAAGAAAAAGAATATGTGGGCCCGTGTTCAGAAAGCTTTCGTACGACTGGAGTATTTCGTTAGAAGAAGTGACGGCCAACCACCATAGCGAGCATATTAGCGAACGCGATTGGTCTATGACAAAATGTTTTTACGAAAGAAATGCTTTGCGGATGATAAAACTTATAGAAAGCCTTTTCAGTGGGGTAGAGCAATGCTCAAAACCTGTTCGGTTACCGTCAATCTGCAGAGGCCAGCAGCGTTTTAGAGAGATTTAGCCCTTCTCCGTTTCTTGAAGGACACTGGATTCTATGAACGCTTGTGAAAGTTGTGATTCCTCTGCGACTGACCGTGGATGAATGACTAATATTTTTCTTTTCTCTCCTTATCTGTTCTTCCCTTTTTCCCTTCTCCAAGTGTAGGGTAGCCAACCGCGCACGTCCTTGGTTAACATCCCTACCTCTTTCTCTTTGTTTCTCTCTCTCTCTCTCTTTAATTTGCCCCAATATGTGAAGCTTAGTACGTGGTCGCACCGCATGATTTTGTCTTCCGGTGATAACTTGAACCCGTGAAATTTCTCCTTCATCGCCCCCAAATTACACTGTTCGTCGTCATTCCAATTCCGAAAAGTAATAACTCTGTATCTCGTACATCTGGCCTGATGCTTCTCGTCCAACCGATTATTTGGTAGGCTGAGTATATCTGCAATTTGCTTGCTGCCACTGCATCTTGAACGTCAAAGCGGTGTGGAAGGTGGGGAAATAAAAGAAGGAAAGGGCGATCAATAAAAGCACAACGAACTTAAAATTTACATGCCCCTTTCTGTTAGAGAAAACGTAAAAAACTCGTTCCCGCAAGTTCCACGAGGAGTTCAGGTAATCATCCCAGAAAATGATGGTTACCGCTCTCGACGTCACCTTGGTTTCCACGAAAAGAGAGATACATAAGTTAGTTCACACATCCAATGATATTCTTTTTGTAAGTATTAAACTAGACTATCGTAAAACTAAGATACGTTGTCTGCAACAGGAAAATATATATTTTAGACAAATAAACGAGCCGTTCGGCGATGACAGTATACCCTGAACTTCGGTGTCAGTGGCACGCCAGTGCTGGGTCTGCCAGCTTGCTTGTCTCAGTCATTGCTCGTCGTTCAATACTCGCGTACGTATGCGAATGCAGCGGTTCTAATGCACGTATACGTAATGAGCCAAAGCTGTTATAATGTTACTTCGTGGTTACGTTCCGCGTGCAGTGCTTGTAATGCAGTCTGCGGCAACATGCCACGCCCATGTGCGTGATGGACGCTTAAGCAGTTTGATAAACAGCGCGCAGAAAATATTACGACGTCGCACTAAACCTCCCTTATCCCCTTGCCCATCCCCTTCCCACAAACACACGCACACACTTGCATCCATTTGCTTGCTAAGGCGCTTTTTCGAAGCGGCGTTCGGGCACCGTGCAATATTGGCGTGAAAGTACTTCGCGCAGCCTATACCGCGCTCTCCCCGCCTATCAGATTGGTCTCGCCAAACCGGCCGCATATAATCCGCGCAACCGGGGACAGCCGTGAAACGGATAGTGGATTGGCTATGGTCGATCGCGAACAATAAGTTCGGTCACTCTAAAATGGTTCGCGCTTAATCGAGCGCGCGCGCTGGCCTCAGCCTCCACAAATTGCTTCGGTTCCGAATTACTCCCATTGCTGTTGTTCTTGTTCGTTGGACGAATGAAAAATTCGCGTCACGTGGCCGTGTCTTAAACTGTCTATGCACCGCAAGGCGACTTACCGCTGTGCGCTATGGATCGATGTGTCTCGTTGTGGAGAAACGATCGAACGTGTGCGTTGGTCACGGGCATTCAATTTTGGGCTTAAACCGCGCTACTTCGAATTTGTTTCCTGTGCAGTCATTGAGATAGCTGTACTCGATGGGGTCGGTCCCAGTGCGCTTACCGAAGGCTGACCGATGGTGCCCCAGTTCTTAGGAGACGTGGTCGTACGTCTCCCTCTGTCCGCGCCCAGCTCCATATATATGCCGTACAACCGCTTTCGTATACATCTTGTAGCTACATCATTAGAATGTATGCTGGGTGCAAGGTTAGCGTTATACTACTGACTTCGAGTTGTCTTTCTTTTTCTTCTTCTATTTTTTTTACACTTAAAACTTCAACCGCTTTCTCGGCGCGTGCCTGCAGAATTAGGACGCTGTCAAACGTGGTTACAGGCGGCGAAAAACTTGGCGCAATGCAGGTTTATTCTTTGTCTTGTATTCTTCGGCATCAAACGAGCAATTGTACACTCCACGAAGGTGTGGCGGGGGGCGTTGGCTTCGTGTTACGTAGTCGACACGGGGTGTAACAGGCAGTTCTTTCAATCCCTTATTGTCGATAAAAGGGAGTATTTACTGTGGAAATGCACTCCCGAATGAACCGAAACTAATCGCCGTAACGCATAAATATTCTCGCCGCACATGTGTAGCTTACATTCGTGCGTGACAAATTTCTCGCACGGCAAAGAAAGGCGACCGCAGTATTTCACGTATAGACACTTCATGCGGGTCGTGTAATGTATAGAGCAGGTAACCGGTGGTCTAACAGTGCAGCCGAATTGGTGCCAAGGTAAGGGAAGCCTAAATTCTAGCACAGCAGAACGTTAATAATAATAATAATTGGGGTTTTACGTGCCAAAACCACTTTCTGATTATGAGGCACGCCGTAGTGGAGGACTCCGGAAATTTTGACCACCTGGTGTTCTTTAACGTGCACCTAAATCTAGGCACACGGGTTTTTTCGCATTTCGCCCCCATCGAAATGCGGCCGCCGTGGCCGGGATTCGATCCCGCGACCTCGTGCTCAGCAGCCCAACACCATAGCCACTGAGCAACCACGGCGGGGTGCAGAACACTAAGTATAGCGTAATGTGATCAGAAAATTTGAAGGCATCTACGACAGAGTCAGCTGACGCAAGACAATGCATTAACTCGACACCGCTGGAAAAGGCTCTCGTCCAATAGAAAACCTAAGGTAAGTGGATGAGATTACGAAATTCGCAGCAGCCCTAGGATGTGTACTCGTTTTGTAATCTAAAGAGTACAGTCTTTTAAAAAATTTACGCCGTTTAGGATTTATCTTGTCCCACAACAATAATCGTCATCAGTCTTCCCCGCATTTCCTTTCTATAACGCTGCGAGCCCGGTACTTCCAAGTCACGAACGGCTTGCGCGTTATCAGCGTCAGGCAGCCTTCTCGACAGGAAAGTAACGAGCGCTGAATATTCAATAAGGAAACGCAAGCAAGGCAGCTGACGATAATTGTTGTGGGAAAGGATAAGCCCCCAAAGGGTGCAAACTTTTTTAAAGAGTGTACTTGGTAATTTACTGACGGATATTCGTTGCGATGTTGAGTGCAGCAAATACAGCATTTTGATTTTTCGTAGAAGTCCAAGCTGCACAAGGCGAGCGTGTAAAACGGAGCCTTATTTCCATTTCCCTCCCCCCTCCCCCTTCTCAACGTTTGGTGTATCATTCGTGGTCGCCTGTCTCTCCGAATAGACTGCGCTTATACCGGAGGCAGTGTAATAATAAACAGGGCCCATCCCGGAGTGTGGTGTAATCAAAGCCGGCCCGATCACGGAGGCTGCGTAGTTAAAGCCGTTGAGCGTAAAGGCAACATGGTGTACGGATCCTGACACCGTTGCATGATACGTGTCTTCGCAAGGCATTTAATGCGATTAGAAATGCGGACGAATCTCGGAGGCAGTGCGAACAAAGGCAGGGATGAGCCGATCCTGATAATGATATCGCAATTGCAGTTGCTCAAGTGTGGCATGGGGACCTAGCTGCTTTGGCTCTTTTTGTGGGTTTGGCGCCGATGTCTTGACGAGTAGACGTAGCGAGGTGCCTCTCTAACAGCTGATTCACGGAGAGTGAAATCACGAGAAACAGCTGTGACGTCAGCCTGGAGGAGCTCGATGAGAAAGCGCAGGTATATATATAGTAGTAGCGCTGGTTTGTATGTCACAAGAGGTGTCCATATGGTTCTGGGATACCCTGAAGGATAATTACCAGCATCCCTATAGATGCAGCTCCTACTGATAACCGACCATAGTGGTGACGACCATTCCCTTATTTCAAGAAATAAAGAAGTCAACCTAGTTCTTCTGACGTATTGCTCCAATGCCACAAACATAACATGTCATTTACATAGCTTAAAAATGGCGTTTACATAACGTAAAATAGTGTCCACTTTAATGCAACGTGACATAAGGCGAATACACCCAGCATTCGTCTACACCGATTCCCTTGGTGTGTGAAATCTGCATAAATTTTCAACGTCGCTCCTTCGTTTCTACGATGGCATTCCCATTAGGAAATGGTTGACTGAGTGAATGATTGGTTGATTTATTGATCTATCGATCGACAGGAAGCTGTCGCAGTTTCTCCGGTCCGAGGTGGTGGGAACAGGGTTAACATATGGATAGGCTTCCGTGCTTAATGATTCAACCATAAGCAGCTTGCGTTTTTTTCTTTTGCTTTTTAACGAGCAAACACTGCTGCAGATAATAAGATGTTTGAGCAGTTGCCACACAACAATCTGTGTAAACGGCAAAACCACCTCAAAGCGTCTCACTGACGACTACGTTGCTGTGCCGCACCTCCATAGCAAACCGCAAACATCAAGCGTCTTTTCAGATTTATGTCTGTTCGATCCAACAAGGAACCATAGGGATGCGTCGAGGGGCGCCTTTGAGGGCGCACTCAGACCTTCGAGATTCATCATAGGTCAAGAGAGACAGACTACTAGACTTTGTCAGAAATGCCACCTTACAATTCAGCCGTTCTTCGGAAAGCTAGACGTCGATCGATAAGCAAAATCGTGGCCGGGATTCCTATCGCTACAAATGAATCTCGGCGTCACTTTGTGCACCGAGTGACATTTTATTGCGATCACTATATATAATGTCACACTCAATACAGCATACAGCCATCCCCCTTCATCCTCCCCCCCCCCCTCATACACGATATTTACGCACACACACAAAAAAAGATAAAAACATTCTCTACCGTAAAAGCGCAGACAACTACAGCACTACACGACAGCCCTCCTAGTGGCAACATTCGATCTGCACTTCGAGCAGCGTCACTCATCATAAATGAGAAGACAAACAAAAGCTGAACAACGGAGGAAAGTAAGAGCCGGAAACGAACTAAGGTACAACAAATGCACGCGCAAGCAACCGCAAAGCGCGAACTGAGAGAGAAGAGAGCGGTATCACAAAATAAAGAAAAGCGCACCCGCCCGACATCACGAAAGAAGGAAGAAATCGAGCGGCGAGCGGGCTCATCGCACGCTTTTATCTAGATTCGTACTTCTCCTCTCGTCTGCCAACCCCCCCCCCCCCCCTTTAGTTCCAGCCCCCCACCGGTCGCCCCGCCTTTCCCGTAACGACGTCACGGAGCAGGAGGACGGCCATTGGCTGACCACCGCCCTCTATAAGAAGCAACTACACCCGCCACGCGCTGTCCGTCGCCAGACGAGCTGCAGACGCCGTCGCGTCGATTGCCCCGGCAGAAAAAAAGAAAGGGCCCGCGGTGCGCGTTGCCGCTGCTGCAACGACCGACCACCACTGTGTTATTACCGGAGAAGGCCCGACGCCGGCCGAAGCGGAGGGGGGGAAAAGCAGCGCCTGCCTCGCTTCGGACGTCCCAAACGCGGAAACGGTCTCCCGCGAAGCCCCCTCCACTTACAACTGCGCGCGTGCCCCAGTCATCGCGCCACCACAGCGCTCGTCGAGCGGGAAACGGCTTCGGATATACCGTTTTTGGTTGTCGACCGCGCATCACTCCCGCGCGAGGATTTTTTTGTGAGGCCCGAGAGGGACTTTGCGGCGTCGTTCGGTAGATCCTTCGTCGACTGTGTTGCCTCGTGAACCACGGAACCTGAAAGGGACTGCGGCGTGGATAAAACGAGAAGCCGGGTCCGACGAGGGAGCGCTGGAAGGCCCGCTTCAGCCAACCGCGGCCGCCGTGCTGGCAGCGGAGCAGCAGAAGCCGTGTTCACCGGTGAGTGCGCGCTTGTAAGCATTTCGGCTATAGTGTCCAGTTCTTGTCGGAAGTTTGCGGGCCAACTAAGGATTCGCTTCGAGCTGTGCTTCAGTTGTTCGGTGCGCGGTTGTGCATCGATGACAGTGCGTGCGATTCTGGGAAGTCTAGGTGGGAAGAGTTATTCACGCTTTTGTTTCTATATGACAGTTTGCAGCCTTTTGCAGGGAGCACAATATCCAAATGAAGAGCGATTTTCATCGACAAATAATAAATAAAATAAAAGAATGCCTAATTTATCCATTTAGTTAAAACGCGGCGTTATTAACCAGTAACTCACCAGAAGTTTCAACTACATTCTAGACGTATGCGTTTCTATTTATATGTTGTTTTTTATTCCTTAACCTATTTGATTCATTATTCAAACAACGTAACTTTGACGCTCATAAGATAACCAGGGAATAAAGATTTAAGAGCGCAAATGTCCACTGATCCTTGTTGATACCGCGGAAAAGGGAGAAGATTTACAAGTAGAGCGTTCGTTAGAAGTGCGCTGGAAATCATTGAGAAGGGAGTCCTCTGAGACAGGAATAAACACTAATTAATAACAGTGACATAGAGCGACATGTCTAATTACTCGTCAAACTTCGTGGTACACCGATTAAAATACAATTACTTTGGATTGCTGTCGTCGCGAAATGATTTACGACCTGGTTTTTTTTTTTTTTACCAGAGGGTCAAGTTTACATTCAGCACTATGTTCGAGAACTTTTTGTCGTTGCTATAGTGTATAGTTGCTTAAACATTCAAAAGTAAGTCGCATATTTATGTCGATGCACCATGACTGACTCAAAGGGCTAAAGTATTCAGCGTGGTCATGCGTCGTTCGAAAATTGTAGCACGACCAGCATACAGACTGCACTGCAGCATACACACAGGTAAAATATATTCTGCCATTCTATTAGTGTAGGCGCGTAACCACATATATGCGAACCCGGCAGAGGGTTTCCGAATTCGCGGCAAACCTTTTTACTCATCTTGTGTCTACAACAGATTGGACAGAACAAGAAAACACATGCACGTAAATTAAGTTAAAATTCGAAGCTGAAACATCCTTTCCGCACAAGAGAACGAGGACAATGTGTTATTAGCTCTGAGACTGCACCATTATTTCTGAAAGCTATGGCGACAAATTTTGCGATGAACAATCGACCATGCGGCAGTCCTTTATGTGTTAAACTATATTCTAGGGTTTTACGTGCCAAAACCACGGCCTGACTATGAGGCACACCGTAGGGAGACTCCAGATTAATTTCGACCAGCTGGGGATGTTTAATGTGCACCCAATGCACGGCACACGGGTGTTCTTGCATTTCGCCACCATCGAAATGCGGCCGCGCGGCGGCTGGGATTCGATCCCGCGACCTCGTGCTTAGCATCGCGACGCCATAGCCAAGCTGTAAGTATATATCACGAGAAGCAAATCGTCCTCCTTTCCACGAAGTAGTTGAGGCTAGCGCATTATTGTCGTCGCAAATGTTGGCGAAGCTGACATACCTGAAAAGCAAAATGTAGCCATCTCACCTTCGCAAAGTTCACAGTTTTCATTCACGACAGAATCACGAAGTCCTTCATCTGCTGTGGCTAGTCCCACTAAATAGCGAAGTTAGTAAACCCGGTTGTCTAGTAACAAACAACTGTTACGAACCAAAATCTTTGGACAGTCAGGCCCTACAGGCCTGTCTAACACAGCGATTCCGCTCCTTCGATTAGCTTTGTTTTCCTCTATAATCCGTCGATCGTGAAAAGCTCTGAGGATGAGGGTTGAGCATGAGAATTGGGATAGGGTGGATACATTATTTTTGACATGGTTTTATCCTGAATTCATTGTCTGTCACAAGGCTACGTTTCTGTATATCACGAATATATAGTCTTTAAAAAAAGATGTTTTACGCCCCAAGTTTCGCGTGCACGAGACTGGCGAACTGACTTGCCTACGCAGTGTCGTACGAGTTAAAGTTTGCGAGCGCAAGAGCACACGCCACGGAAGACCTTCCTATACAGTCTGTGCATCAACCTAGAGCGATGTGATACACTTTCCTGCACTTTTACACACACACACACACATACACATATATATATATATATATATATATATATATATATATATATATATATATATATATATATATATATATATATATATATATATGTGGGGGGGGGAGGGGGGGGCTACGGACGCCTGAACACTAAAGGTTTCACTTCACTAATCCCCATGCTTGATTCATTTAACAATTTAACGTTGCGGAGAAGCCGGCGCCAATATATCGTGCTTTGCTGGCAAGACCTCCAATTCCGTAACAGATGAATAAATCAAGCGTCCAGTGAAGACTATCATACTTCCCAACTGCGTTGGCAGACGTGTTTAACGAGAAGGAGCTATAGAAGAGCGCCAACTATATGTCGGCTGTCGAACGCGGAGTATCGCAACACTTCCGATATCCACCTGGCAAATTGTCTCTTCCAATACATTACAACTAGCGCCCGTACAGGCCAATCACGAATTTACGCCAAACATCGTTATAACGAAACAGGATATAACTAAATAGAGGATATAACGAGTATATGTGAAATTCCCCTTGAAGTCTCCACAGAAATTCATATTACTGTATACATGCAATGATGAATATAACGAAGCGATACTGCCTCTACCTTCAGCTTCGTTATAACGAGGTTTTACTTAATGACAAGTTCACACGGATATCGAGGATGATACAAGAGAAGGATGAAGAAAATTTATACAGGGAGCTCATCCAGACACGCTCCGGTTTGCTACCCTAGGCCGTGCGAAGGGGTTGAGGGTTACAAAGGGGTGATTTAAAGAGCGTAATGATATCAAAACACCCACGCTGGGGCTCTTACCCACTCTTCACACGACAAATACTTGCCGCTGTGCTTCAATGCCGGTTGATAGCAAAGCCTAGTCAAAGTATCCTTCATGCTTTACTGAAGTGAGAATGAAAGGAAGGTGTTTCTTTTAATGGCCACAGCTACATCTGTTTCGCCCAGTGGATATAGTATAAGTAGAATTAATATTGTGAGCGGATACAACGCGAGTTGAGCAAACCCAGAGCTGAGAGAGCAAACAAGGAATCGATTTTTTAGGAGATACATTGAAGCACGCATTAAACGGAAAGAATTGGCCAGATCGGGCTGCGCTGCGGACTAAACTGACACCCGGAAAGCTGGACATTGCTATTCATGCACTTCGTTAAGTGTGTAGTATTTGCACGTGTAACCGAAAGTGTGCGGGAATCTACACGTGCAGACGATGTTACAGAGTTTCTATAGATCACATTCTACACGCGTCGCAAAAACGCGTCTACGGGGGTTCCGTGGCCATTGAATGCTTGTAAGGGTGCACCTAATCATAACAGCTTCTCGCGTGCAAAGTATTACTTTTTTTCTGGCAGCTCTCTTCTTAATTCCGCATTAACATTCTTTGATGAGTTCGTTGTATATACACTTCTTGACTTCGATCGATTGTTGCCGCAATTTCTTGGCGTTAAGGTTTTAGCCGCTTAGGAACTCGAACACGACGACCTTATGCGCTCGAAAGAACACGCAAATCCGCTCTCCGAAAAAAAAACGCGCGCGTTTGAGGCGAACGCGCATGGAACGTCGCCGAGAGGAAGGTTCGTATACTTTGTATTCTGCGTATATACGCGACCTCGCGCGCCACGACGATGCGCGTGTATTCATCGTTCGGAACACCGGAACTGACGGGTTCGAAACATGCGCAACGCGTGATTCCGTGCATGCATACCGTTGAGCGTACTTTATATATAGCCGTACAGTGGTTATAGACTTTCGCGCGGCACAAACGAATATACTATGCGTACGCGAGCGCAGAATGGCTCGCGCGCTGGAAGATGGAGTTGCGCACGGTCTACGAGGCGCGACGACGCAGAGAGCTCGGAAGAGCTAGCTAGGCGCGTACACCGTCCTTGGCCATCGCGCGGCGCACGCAGCAGAGGCGGCAGTCGATCATTTTTCCGCGTCTATTACGCACGCCGTCAGAAAGAGAGAACTTCCGAGCGCCGTGTAGTGTACACGGCAGCAGCAGCAGCAGAAGCAGGTGCAAAACGAAGCGACGAGAAAGAAAAAAATGCGAAGAAAACGAAACAAAAGCATATGTAGGTTAGGTATAGTATAGCGCCCCATAAATCTTTCCCCGCCTGTAGACTTCTTTTATCGTTATTATTATTCGTGTAGCCTTCGCGAGAGGTATATACACTGCAAAGCTCGAGCAACCGTGCAATTCGGCGCCAGAAGGGCGCGGAATGTGCTAACGGCACTATAGCTCGCGAGCGCGTGCTCGAGGGCTAAGCCTAGATTTAGGCTTAGCGAAGGCGCAGTTGGCTCCGCCGCCACTAAACATGCCGCGGGGCTTAGGCCTATACAGTGGCGCGTACGTAACGCGCGTATATATACGCGAGTGCGGCTTTTTTACTTCGGCGCGTACTACTTTTGCGCGCAATTACACTCGCCCCGGCACGACGGGATTGCGGAAACGACTTCCGTATCTCGATGCGCACGGGGACGCGTGCGGCTGAGCGGGATGCTTAGAAGTGAGCGGAATTTTACTGGTAGGAATTGCCATAGTTCTGATATACAGTGTCAGTGATTCGAGACGCAACAGACTGAATGAGGGCTGTTGCGAGCAGTTGCGTTTGGCAACGTGCACCACGCAGATTTGACAAACACCAGAGTGAATGAACCGGGGCGTGGAAAAAGGGGTATGGTGTCGGGTTGGGTCCGTTTGGAATGTTTGTAATTTTGGACCGACTGGGTATATATATAAAGGAACAGCGCTGGTCAACTTCACATATATATATATATATATATATATATATATATATATATATATGAAGAAGCGCAGCCGCACGTAGGAAAGTAAAAGCACACGTTTAATTCCACCGTTTCCGCCAGGGTCCAGCCTTCACCACGAGTGCGATTGCAAGCACGCAGAGCTAAATTATATATATATATATATATATATTCAGCACCTGCCTACTCTTCAGAAAGGAGGTGACAGCGCAACACAGAAATCGAACATAAGAAGGAGGGAAGGAAAGAGTTGCAATCGCATATTACGCACGAATTTGTAAGGCAACACACGGTATATTACGGGCCATAGCTTCCCAACAAACGCCATCTCTTGTAACGCAGAACACAGGTGCACCTAGAGTGATATCGCTTCGCAAAAGTACCGCGCAAGCGAGCGTCCCCGTTTTTCCGAGAGTGTCATTTTGTATTAGCGACGCTCACAAAACCTGGGCACCGTCCAAGTATATACGGCAGCGTTGGATGACTTCCATCTTTGGCGCTAGTGTTTTTCCTCCACTCGCCTCAATTATGCCTCTAATTACCCTAAGTGTCTCCTATCTCGTACGATAGGCATCGCGAGTTTCAAAGTGAGACGAGGAGAGCTTTGCATATGAATACAGCAGCGTAAGGGTACTGCAGCTGGGAAATCTGCCGTTCACTATTTAGCCTTGCAAAGACATTCGAAGAAATCGCCCCGCTTAATGAATAGGAAAAGTCTCATCCATGCCACACACACACGCAATCGCAGTGTTAAAGGAAAAGAGATTTGCATATTCACGTACCGACCACACTGAACGGCCCTGACGCTTCCATTTTGTCTCGCGTAATCAGATGTGTCTGTGAATTCGCGCCCAAAAATTTCCGAGCTGCACTGACGAGTAAAAGGAAAGGAAGGATAATTTGTTGACTAATCTGTTTTAGAGCGAACGCGCCTAATTGAAGGAGGCAAAACTGCAGAGGAGATAAGTCAGGCGCTGTCTGCACGGAGTAGAGACAGCTTGTCGGTATAAAGGTAGCCAGAGGCATACGAGAAGAAATTTCCGAGACTGAGCCGAATACGAATCGAATCGTGCCAGAAGCGAATCGAATATCGAATACTTTTCGTATGATTATCAAATATTCCCAACAGCTGTTACGACCATTACTATAAAACGAGCTTCGTACGCACCCTACTGTATTCACAACGTTAGCATGTTGATATCGTTATACTGCACGTCGTAAACGTCGTAAAGCTTTGTTGAATAAAAGCACAGATAGAGAATCAGAAACAAATAGGAGCGTTAGAATCTGCACTTCATAATTGTATTCGCACTTTGACACCTTTGTTTTGTGTTGACATGTTTTGTTAATCGTTCTTTTTCCTTCCTTTTGTCCTGTCTGAATGGGTCTGCAGTATGTATTGATTAAATAAGTAAAATAAAGAATAAATGAATAAGCCAATTACTCGCATACTCATCTAGGACTCACTGGCAAGGGCGAATGATAGGGAATTGGCCGGAAAGTCTCGCTCCCTGAATGACGTAGCGTGCTATACGCAACTTCTTGCATTTTATCTTTACTATGGCCACCGGAAACAAATTCGCAGCATTCTTGCTTCATTTTCCTTTGCTTGATTGAGCAGAGTTGGCGATATAAAATATTCGAAATACCATTCGTAAATATTCGTATTTACAAAGAGTGACTATTCGATTCGAAAACCGAATCAGATAGTGCAATATTTCAAGTAATGTGCAAAAGTTTCGCATATTCACTCACACCTCAAGTAAACAAGAATGTATATATATATATATATATATATATATATATATATATATATATATATATATATATATATATATATATATATATATATATATATATATATTGCTTTCATATTCAAATACGGACTCTGAGAAAGGCAGTGCTTTAATTTGTGAACTTGTAATCACTATTCTTGTCAACAAAATTAAGCCTCAGCTTCTAATCACTCCAAGTGCATCTCCGCCCGCCCAGAAATCATTTTGCTTCCCTCGATCGGTCGGGCACCGCCACTTCACTCTTAAAACTTAACCGTCTCCCCCATCGTTCGTTTCTGCTGGGGTCTGCAATATCGCAAGCGCGACATACGCGCAGCACGTCGCCTCCGTAACTCGAACCTTTTCATTCTCACCCGAAATATCATCAAATGGCATTTATTTCCCAATCCACGCACTTTTCGCTGTTATACGACCTCTCAACGTGGCCACAATCCATTTGTCTTCCTTCGTGACCCCTTCGAAGCGCGCGAACCTGCACTGTGCCTTTTTTTTTTTTATTGAGATGAATATTAGGACAGGTTGGCGCCTTTATGGTGGCACCGGCTACTCCTTGTCACTTGGCAAAGGAAACAAGTTTGCGTAAAAAGGGAGAATAGCGACACGAAAGATGGCACTCAGTAGAACACTGGATGAATAAAAAATATACAGTCCAACAGTACATGAGTCGCAAAGTTCTGTGCATAAGTCCAGTCCACGTACGCATATATAAAGTCAGATATTTAGAACAGTCATAACACTCAACACATGTAATGCACTGCAAGTACAGAACAGAATTATACATATTGCATAAAAGTTGCGATCGCCTCATAAACCAATTATTAATCACGAACAACGTTTATGTTACTCATTTAGCGCATTCGGATCATCTGATGCCTAATATTTTCCCAAAATGTTGGTCTCCTCTAAAAACTTTTTCAGAGCAAGAAGCGCTCTTTTTTGAAGGCCCGCAGTTGGCCATGGGCCAAGTATTTTTTTTAGAGTGAAAGGTCTTCTGTCTAATATCAACAAATTTGCTTGCAGTACCCTTCTTTGTGGATTGTATTTAGTGCACTCGAGGAGAAGATGATGCACATCTTCGTCTGCATGGCCACAAGAACACTGTGGACTAGAGACACGTTTTATCCTGTACAGGAAGTGTTTAGTGAATGCAGTACCAAGACGCAGGCGGTGTACCAATGTTTCAAATTTTCTATTGTCTCTTAGATTTCCCGGCATTGTTAAGTTTATACATGGGTCTATAAAGTATAACTCAGAGTTTTTAGTTTGCTGATCAAACCAGGTAGTTTTGCTGAGGCGACAAGAAATCTGTCTCAGGAGCAGACGGACTTCACTACGCAATAGAGGAAGATTGGTTGTCTCCACGTTATTGTGCGCCCGATTCGCAGCTGCGTCCGCTGCAGTATTTCCAGGAATATTGCAGTGCCCAGGTATCCACTGGAATGCAATTACGTGGTTCAATGCGCTTGCTTTTGTAAGTTCTTTGAGTGTCTCATACAATAGCAAAGTGTTCAAAGAATTTTTCTTATTGCTTTGTAGTAATGTGAGAGCGGCTTGCGAATCGCTAAAGATAACCCATTTTTGCGAATGTTCTTTTGATGCTATGAACCGCAAAGCACACAGGATTGCAAACAGTTCTGCCACGGTGGAAGATGTCTCTCGGGATAATTTAAATGTTTGCTCTAGCGCTAAATGTGGAATGACGAATGCTGAAGTCGAGGAATTTTTATGACACGAACCATCTGTATAAACGTGTATGTACTGGGGATATAAGGAGTAAATTTGGAAGAGTGCCAGTTGTTGGGCGGCTACTATGAACATGTCTCTCTTAGATATAATCCCGTCAACCGATAATTCTATTTTAGGACATGTTAACATCCAGGGAGGGTAACAAACATCCACTTTGCATATTTCAAATCTTGGTAATAATGCTTTATGTTCTCGAACAACATCGTGAATTTTGCTTTTGTTTCTTTCGGTAAGCGCGAGGTTTAATGGATGATTCTCGTGTTGGGTTAAGATGCGATAAATATGTCGGCATGTTTCAACCGTTCGTATCACTGGAAATGGTGGGTGACGAGCTTCAGCAATTACTAAAGAACTCGAGGTAGCCTGCGGAACCCCAAGACACACTCGCAGCCCTCTTGCCAGTAAACGTTGAAGACGTTCCTCAGAAGATTGCGATAAACCATGGAGAATAGGAGCCGAGTAAGCAATTTTTTGTTTTATGAGTGCGTTATGAACTTGTAGTAGCGAAGAGACTGTTGTCACAGAGATGAATGTTGTCAAACGTTGACGAAGGACATCCCAAAAAGCGGCTCACTGCATAGTTCCACGCTTCGGGGCACGAGTTTGAAGAAACGGACGGGGAGAAAATTGCGAGGCGAGACGATTGAAAAAACAAAAGAACGACAGAGGACAGACACGCGCGACAACTCTAGCTTTGCGACAGCGAGGCCATAAATCAGCTCATACGACACCCCCGTATATATGTATATTCTCACTCTGTCGGCGTCGCAACAGATATCGGCTCCGGAGGTCACCTGCCGGCGTGTTGTCGTTGCGTCGCTTCATTACCTTTTCAAATTGGCTGAGACGCACGCCGTGCGATCCACCCCGTCGAGCGCTGCCAGCGTATATGCACCCAGCGTATATATATATACACACGGCGCTATGACAGCGCACCACCGTGAAATGCATAGACGCTGCTCTAAGCGTTATCCTGACTACAACACTCTGCAACCTGCGTACGTTGGCGTACAGGTGCCCGCAATCTCGCCTATAGGACGCTTAAGTGTGGTGTGCTGCGAGCCGAAGAAAGCGATATTCTTGCCTTGCTGCTTGGCCTGAAAGGCAATGCCTGCGAGCAGCGGCAATATGGGCCTGTATTTACAGAAATGCTATTACGCTAGAATAGTGCGCGAAATCCCGCCAAATCTGGTGCTCGACGTAGTATTAGCGAATGCGGCCAGCCACTGACGAAAAGCACTTGCGAACGAGAAGTTCTGTGAATTCGGGCCCCGTATACACGAATTCAGGCGCACTTCAGCGCGATGTCTTGAACTTGTACGGCAGTTATATTACTCTTAATAGTGATTTGCAACACGGAGCTCGAACGTTTCATAGACAACAGTTTTACTCACGATACGGCGAAAAATGCGGGGCGTCTGCAGTATGCATGCATTTCAGAAGTGCCACAGCAGGCAACTCCGTATATATAGGGACGAAAACGAGCTTGTGCGCATCGCAATGACGCATCTCCTTTTCTGAGAAGGTGAAAGGAGAGGAGCAGAACAGAAGGCAAGACAGGGAGTCTAGTCAGTGCATAGACGCGTCTGGCTACCCTGTGCTGGGCTGTGAGATCCCGCTGCTGTCGCAGTGAATGAACTCAAAACGAACGTTATGGATGAAGTCTGTCGACATTTCTTTTTTAACAACGATAGCACTTACAGCCACTTCTTCCAATTTTCGTGCCGATTGTCGTGCATATATCATAATGATCACATTTCTCATCCAGAGTGGTATTCTGTGAGAGTTCACCTAGTGGAGTGTCCATTTCGGCCGCTGCTGATTGGCTAGGGCCGCTCGTCTCCTCCTCTGTCGTAGAGCTGCATCCAATCAGCAGCGGCCGAAATGGACAGTCCACTAGGTGGACTCTTACAGAATACCGCCCCAGGTTTCGTTGGCACACGAAGTCGTCTTAACCGGGAATATAACTTGTTCCGCACTATACGATGTAGTTACAGTTTCCCTTGAGACTGCTAGCCATTGTGCCATCGTCGTGCCGTCATCCTTGTTGCACGGTCGTCGCGGTCATAACCTTGACGTCGTTATCACGGCCGCAGTTGTCATCGCCGTTGTTTACTGGCAAATAATGCCACTGTTTTACGCAGTACTTAAAGCTTCTTTAAAGTGAACCTCATGCCAGTTCACTTTCTTTCTTTCTTTCTTTCTTTCTTTCTTTCTTTCTTTCTTTCTTTCTTTCTTTCTTTCTTTCTTTCTTTCTTTCTTTCTTTCTTTCTTTCTTTCTTTCTTTCTTTCTTTAGCTCGTTCTTCCTTTGGTGTACAACCAATTAACTTCGGTGCACTGATCGTTGGCACGCTTGGCGCTTGTGGCTGCAGTTAAAACCAGCCTTTTTGCTCTCACGACACTGAACGTTTTTATTCAGACGCAGTTCGGACGGCGCTTGCGCCGTCGTCGTTCACTTTAATAACCTTGGACTAGCCGCCTCCAAGCTGTGGCGAGGGAACGGAGGCGAGACAGAGGACGCCATTGTTTACCTTTGGAGAAGACAGCAGCCAAACGGTGGCTGTAATATAGGCACCCGGGAGATATATGCCGTACGTATAGGTTCGAACCAAGCCGGAGGGTATTAGGCCTTGCGCGTGCGCATGTCCGGGCACCATAGTTGAAGCGGAGGTCGTAAAAAAATGCTCCGATGACATATTAAGCGCGCACGCGCCGCGCTTGTTAACGATGCATAACTTAAGGTTCCAACGACGGAGAAAAAAAGTAGTGTTAGTGGCATTCCCACCGCTTTGGAGGACAGAAAGAAAAGATTAAGGAAGCGCTTGACGTCGTAAACGGGCTTCTTGCGTTCAGAAGCCCGCAGTCCATGGGTGCTGGAAAAGCCTAACGCGAATGTGTGGCTTCTCCCATGCCTTCTGTACCCCGACCTTCGCGGAACCAAAAAAAGAAAAGAAAGAGTAATCCTAGTCTGCTTGTGGTTTATTAAAAATGTCTTTCTTTTTCTCTCTTTCTTTTTTTTTCCTTTATGCCTGTAGCCAATGCGCACTGCCCGAACACCAAAGGAGCAGACGATCTTTCTTCGCCCGTTTCTCGTATTACATGCAGACGACGGGCACCTTCTGCTAACGTTGCCTTCTGCAGCCTCGCCTGCTGCGTGACGCGCACTTTTCGACCGACCTGACCCCTCCGTGTCAGAGGTGAAGGTTAATTTGCTTCCCAGAATTCCCCGCGCGCAGCCGTCTAGTTGAGGGAGAGTATTGTATCCGCGAGTCGAACGGTTCTACCCTTAATGGGGCTTGTGTGCGCGTGCTTGACGTACACGGCAATAGATTATCCGTTCTTCTTTTTATTTAAACTTGGGCTTTCATTGGTCTTCCTTGGCCTTTCAACGAGTTAAGGTGCACGCGCGTTATCCGTGACTCTAAGCGTATGTTTCAGCGGTCAATATGCGTATAAGTTCAACTCTATGTGGACCGCAGTCAACGTTTTGTTGTGCGCGTGTGTTTTATTTCGTTTTATTTTACTGTGCTTGGCTTTGCCCCCTTTGAGGTCACGTCAGGCTTCATTCGTGGCCTCCCAAACAAGAATTTATTAGAGTTCGGCATCTATAAAGGATATTTTGTTTTCCTTCTTTACGATGACCGGCGTGTGCACATGAGAACAAGGACATGCGCACAATGCACGCGACGGATATTACGCGAGTTTTCAACAAATATCCGGCTTGGCCTAATGCCTTGACTTATACAGACGGCGTACAACGAAATAAACATGAGTTAAGTGGACTTTCTGTGTTATGGAAGAGTAATTGGGGAGCTTAAGAATTAGAAGATGACAGGTCCTTTTCAGAGCTGACAGAACTATCAACACTGACCATACTCAGCTGAATCAGTGTAGCTATTCTCAGAAACTTGAGCTGCCTGTAATCAGTAGGTTGCTTCAAGTAAATGCATTTTCATTTATAATGATTTGGCTATTTCTAAAATATCACTGACAACATTAAAGTCAAATGCAAATTTTAGTGTAGTTGCGGTTTGTCTCTCAGATGTGCGTAGATGTTGGAGACTCTTCTGGGGCCCACTTCAAGAACGTTTCGTTCTTAAGTACTGCTTGCAATTGGCAGGCCGCCTTCGCTGATAATACATCCAACATCACGATCGACTCACACTTGATATTACGAGTCCAGCGAAATGACTTTCGTTTTTTTTTTGCGAACACGGCCCTCAAAAGCTGCACAGCAGCAGCTGTAGCCTGACATAGGATGCGCTTTTTTGATACTCCTACAGCCCAATACCGTGTCTTGCATTTATATCTCTCTCCATGTCTTTATCCATCTCCGTCCTTTTCGCAGCATTCGGGTAATCAACCTTACTCTGTTACAGTTACCATCTGCGCCTGCGTTCCATCATCATCATCATCATCATCATCATCATCATCATCATCATCATCATCATCTCTTCTGCTTTGTCATCATGATCATTCTATTTCATGTGTACAGCGGGAGGAAATCCGCTTGTCTTCAATCTCCCGATTTTCCCCTCTCGTGTCAGCCGCCTCACTAATCCCACATGCCCGCAAATGTCCCGATATTGTTATACCCCCTAATCCTCTGCATTCCTCGACGGCGTTTCTCTGATGTTTACAGTAACTCCCCTTACTCTATAAACCACCGGTCTTCGCTGTACGTGCTACATGATGATCTGTCAAATTGTAATTAATCCCTCCCTCCCTCTCCCCTCCCTCCCTCCCTCTCTCTGTTTAATGTATGCTAAAATTCTTGACAATACCTCCGTGTTCTGTTATACGTTTTGAGAAGCAAGCTAGAGCCGGAGTATACTCAGGCCAGTCTGTGAGCTTTAAGCCCTTTAAAGAGATTAGATTAGATAGATATATAGATAGATAGATAGATAGATAGATAGATAGATAGATAGATAGATAGATAGATAGATAGATAGATAGATAGATAGATAGATAGATAGATAGATAGATAGATAGATAGATAGATAGATAGATAGATAATTAGGGGGGAAAGCAGGAAGGTTGATCAGAACTGAGCCTGGTTGGATACCCTGCACAGGCAGAAAGGAAAAATGAAGGAATAATTTAAGACAAAAGGATAAAGTCAGGAGTTTACGTGCACAGGGCTGGGTATTGGCCGATACCACTGATAACGTGGGCGGAGCGCCACTCTGACGTATGACAAAGCGTGAAGTAGAATATAGCATTGAAATACAATCGTTACATTACCCCGGCCATGGTATAATGCGTTGGAGCTCCAAGCGCCGTGTCGCATTCGGTCGCTCAGTCTCGTTGCCTGTTAGGCAATCGCAGCGGCGATGGAAAAAAAAAAAATTCGACGAAATCTTTCTTTCCCCCTTTTATATGAAAATCAAACGCGAGAAAAGGCGACACCCATCTTCAGGGACCACATACCGGGGAAACAGGCGTTCCGTGCCTAAAGAAAACGGCAACAGTTATAAGCAGGCAAGTTCTAACGCCGCGTACAGGCGCGCACGCATCCGCCGTTGTACGGCGCTTCTAATGATAACGATGTGCCTTTCGCCGGCGTGTAAGAGCGGAGAAATCACGGCGCGACCACGCCCACAGTTTCACCCGACGAAACGGTCGCTTTCTTTCTTCTTTTTTTTTTCGACGTCGACTCGCTTCGGAACCAAAGCACGAAATCATGGGCATCGCTCGTCCACTGCTCGAGCCACGAATAACAACGCCCCAGCTACGCCAGCAACGCTCACTTTCAACGAGAAAAGGCGAGAGTCTCGGCTTGGCCTGCGGCGCCGATGTGTGACATGCGCTCCGCTCTTTTAGAGCGCAGCTCTTTGGCGTCCGTTCCTGGGTTTCGCGTCGTCGTCGGCGTTGTCGTCGGCCTCGTAACCAGCTCCGCCCCCCTTTCATCCCCCCAGCGCTAGCAGCGACCGACTGATACCGCTGGATGCCGCTGACGCCGCTAGAGAGTCAAGATAACGTGACTGCATAGAACACCGTCGCCGCCATGCAGAAAGAGGAGGAAAGGGCCCCCCCCCCCCCCCCCCTGTTCTTGTGTGGCGGATAGGGTGCTCTTCAGTTGCCGACGCGCCGGTTATTTCACGTAGGCCCCGGCACGTCGACGAATACGTGACCACCTTCCCACGGCTAGACCTGGTTCTTAGCGCTGCGGAAGCGAGGGTATCATATTGTTTGTGTCGGCATCGGCGGCGTTGTCCCTGAAACCAACTCCGCAGCTGGGGTTGACTCACTATCGGCGTCAGCGGCATCAGTCAGTCGCTGCTATCTCTTCCCTCCTCCCTTTATCGTGTTGTCCGCTTGCTGCGCGCGCTTCTGCCCCCATCGTTTGCCGCTGGGTGTACACGCCGCCCCCCTCTTCCTGCGAGTCTCCGGTTGTCAAAGCGCCGGCTCGAACTTAATTCCTTTCTTCGCTCCTCCTCCAATGCAACCCCTGTGCGGTGGCAATCAGAGAGCCAGATCGGTGGCGGCGGATCTGTATATGTGCACCGCCCGAGCCGAAATTGCCGCTGCCGTTCGCCCTGTGCGGTGGCAATCAGAGAGCCAGATCGGTGGCGGCGGATCTGTATATGTGCACCGCCCGAGCCGAAATTGCCGCTGCCGTTCGCCACTGCGAAATTATCTGCCAGTTCTTTCTGAGCCATGAGCGAGACGACCGATGGAAGTCCTCCGTCTGCTGCTGCTGCTGCTGCTGCTGCTGCTGCTGCTGCTGCTGCTAAACGAGCTGCCAGAGCAGAGGCCCAGCGCCGTCGCCGTCAGAATCCAGAGGTGCGTGCCGCCGAAGCAGAAGCTTACCGTCGCCGCCGTCGAGATGATCCAGGAGTACGCGTCGCCGAAGCAGAGGCTAAGCGCCGCCGCCGAGAAGACCCTGCCGTTCGCGCCGCCGAAGCGGAGGCTCATCGCCGCCGTCGAGAGCAACCAGCAGTAAGCGAGGCTGAAGCAGAAGCTCATCGCCGCCGCCGAGAAGACCCTGCAGTTCGCGCCGCCGAAGCGGAGGCTCATCGCCGCCGTCGAGAGCAACTGACAGCGCATACATGTGTTGCTCGATTTCTTTGCCTCAATCTATCGAAAAGGTGAAACAGCTTATTTGCTGCGCTCAAATTTCGCATTAGGAAGTAACGTAATCGTCGGTAATTTTTGGTAAATCTGTGCATCAGTGCGCTAGGCTGAAACGATTTTCGCGAGTTGGAGCCTATAGCTATAGCTGGCGTTGCGTTGGCCCACATCGCACGCTCATCTGCACGAAATTAGTTTCGGAACGTGAACGGCGCGACGGAGGATAGAAGGAATGTGTAGCGTTAGTATCGTTCCTTTCGTTCTAAATTTTCTTCGTTGCATTTTGTGTGTGTGTGTGTGTGTGTGCGTGTGGTTTCATGTTTTCTATTATTTTTATATTTGCTCAGATTCTGGGATGACCACTTTTATTGCTGTTCCAGACTTGTGGTAACTCGTGAGGGCAAAGAGATGATGATTGCCAGCCAGTCTTAGAAATTCCACTCAACATTCACAAGTTTTAAAAAAGATGAAGAAAAGCTAGCTCCACAGAAACGTTATCATTTGACGCATTATTATTATTATTATTATTATTATTATTATTATTATTATTATTATTATTATTATTATTATTATTATTATTACATATGGAACCATAGGCACACAAAGGAAACAGGGAGGAAGCAAGCTGATAACTTCCACCGAGAGGTGCACAACACCTGCCTACTCTTTCGGGAGGAGGGAACGAAAAGAGGAGAAGATAGGAAAAGCAGCACTCGCACGTCTTTCATGCGCAAATTTTATTTTCCGGTTGCGGCATCACAGATATTTACTTATTACAATGTAGCACTATTAGCGCCACCAACGTTACTG
The DNA here is from genome assembly GCF_038994185.2 of Dermacentor albipictus. Classification (NCBI taxonomy): domain Eukaryota; kingdom Metazoa; phylum Arthropoda; class Arachnida; order Ixodida; family Ixodidae; genus Dermacentor; species Dermacentor albipictus. The sequence goes on from NC_091827.1 coordinate 15,873,789, forward strand.
CAGACACAACCACGTGACCTGAATTCAGACTACGTTATGACGGCACACCTATCTTCGAGCCTACTGTCGTTAATTAACGAACTACCACTCACGAGTTTTCTTGGAACAGGGACAAAAGTCAAATATGATCACGCACTCGCTGGCTGCATTCTTATGAGTGAGGTTCGTATATTTCAGATAACAAACTTTCTCTTATCTACTGCTGTCTCTAAAGTACATATAAGCTGCCAATTTCTTCCAACTCGTGGCTTCATCTTGTACAACATTCGCAATCAATCAATCAATCAATCAATCAATCAATCAATCAATCAATCAATCAATCAATCAATCAATCAATCAATCAATCAATCAATCTATCTATCTATCTATCTATCAATCAATCAATCAATCAATCATACCATCTTCAATGAAGCTGCCTAGTTTTCAGGAATGCACGACACACCTGAGAGGGAAAAACAGACGGAAAGGCAGGGTCGCCGGATGCACCGCTGCGCACGGCCCTTCTACCGCAGAAACACCAGACATCAAAGCTCGTATATCTACAGTTGAGAGCAAAATCTAAAGACCACGGCATCAGCAAAAGCTTCATTTTTTCTTTCTAGCATGGCCGTGGCAACGTGGAATTGTCTTAATGCATCTGATCGGTCGAGCAGGCGCTCAAGTAAGCTGTACACCCCTCTATTTCGATCTTCATGCTTATGGGCTACGAAGAATAAAGATTCCATTTTTTTTTTCGTGGCACCATTGGTCCTCGGACTCTTGCTCGAGAACGTATGTACTGCACGCAGTCACCAAGAACGCCGCGCGATAAGCGCTTGCACCGCCAGGCACGCACCGAGTCGCGTTTCGACCGCAACGTATAGAGTCGTGCGTTCGGTGGACGCGGCAGGATGCCAGAAAGTGTGCGGCGAGCGAGCCTTCGGCACTGTGTTTATAGCACATCGCAGTGCCTGCTCTTTCCTTCGTCAACGAGAAACGCCCTTCGATAGAACCGCTAATGAAGCTAAAGAATGAAGAAATGAAAGAAACAAACGCAACAGTCGCAGTGGCGTGGCCGCAGCACCCCCCCCCCCCCACCCAAGGTCGCAAACGGCACCGGCGACCACCCCTTCGGGGGTGCACGACTTTGCGACCCTCGTTGGCATTAATTGCCACAGGTACAACGGTACGAGAGAAATAAATGAATGCTAAGGACCGATCGCGAAAGCGAATACGTCTGTACGGACGCCGCAAAGCCCTCTGTTGAGCGGTGTGCAAATCGCAGAGCGAGGCGGAGTTGCGTGTTGTATACGTACGACCGGGTGGGAGCTACTTCTCGTCGGTGTTTTTTTCTTCACGACGTGTGAGTCATTTAAAAGTCGGGAACGCTCGGTGGAGAAGGATGGCGTTCGAGGCAACGACCTTTGACGTGTTCTCCAGGTTGGACCACTGCGCCTCCGACAACATGGGCGCGGCCCGATACTGATAGGGCCCGTGAATATGTGGTACCTGTTCAGGTTGCCGACAAAGAGTAATGGAGAATGAGACAGAGAAATACAGTGGTTTTAGATGTCGAGCACGTTTCTCTAGTCGTGCCTGACGCCCCTGATATTGAGGCTGCTCCTCTCAAACTTCGAACGCTTACTTATGCCTTATTGTTATTGCCCGAGTCGTGTCAGGTCGGGTCCAGTCGGTCTGGGCCAGCCCGAGTTCTGACTCAATCCGCTCGCGTTGAGGTCACGTAAACGAAGCTTTATGTGCCGGATCGAACCTTGATGGATATTTGCTGGACTACTTGCGATGGTCCATGAGGCCCTGCGAGAGTACAATGCTATTTCCCTGCTCATACTTTTTTTCTGAACATTACTTCATGCTTAGTCCACAGATTAGGGTAGAAAATTGGATGTGCCTCTGGTTGGCCTTCCGTGCCCACATTTCCTTTCTCCTCTCTTTATCTCTCTCTCATCCGAACTGCCAAAATGAGGCCACGCGTGCCAGATTTCTGTTGTTGCTTCTCAAGTATTCGTGATGGTTTGACAATCTACTCTCATCGTAAAAGCTTCGTCTATATCACCTAGTGCAGGCACTTGCTACTGGTACATTATACTTTCGTTCAAGTTTTACATTCAAGTTTTATGCAGCACACCTTATGCTGCATAGGGATGTTCGTCTTTCGACAGAATACGCTACAATGTACGGACTGCAATTTACGGCGCCAAACGTTCGTTTCAATGCTAGTTAGGCGGGAACCGGGAATATTTGATGAAATTCGGTGCAGTCACGATTACCGTAAGGGCAGTTAACCTTTTCCTAAACAGCCGCACGCCGCAGTTTCGTTCACTCGCTTATGCGGACTGCGAGGTGCTTTCCAGGGTTACTACGATAGGAAAGGACACGCGGTGCTATTTGCAGCAAGGTTTCTCCTTTGCCAGGCATAACTCATACGATGAGTCATCGGCGAGGGCTCTGCGGGTACCTGCATGGAGCAGGATGACATATAACAGTTGCGCGCGAACTGAATCGAACGGCTTCAAACTGGTTTGCTTCCGACCCTTTGCTTTCCAAGCACGCGTCTGAGGACAGAGTAGGTGCCACCCTCGGTCTATACGGGAGCCGCTGTGTAGAACAACTCCTTAGCGACAGCGTCGTAAGCCGGGACGCTCGCTGAAGAAAGAAAGACCCCCGCACACACTGCACATGGGAACCCGCTTGCTCGGCTGCACGCAAGATAACCCGTTATGATTCGATTCCAGCATAAATGGCCTTTGAATTATTCTTCGTTGCGATCGCGTTTGACTGCTCTACTCCGTTGGAAAACTATCAGCTTTCCCGCCGCTTCGCACTCCATGAATCAATGAGAATTCCCATTAAAAGACTCCTCCTTTCGTGGGATTTATATATAGACCGACACAGCCACAACGCAACTGTTCTTTCAGCCGTAGGGATAAATTACTTGCCGCTTCATTCAAATTACAAGTTCTTTTGAATGTTTTAGGTTGCCTTTCATTAATTTTTTTTCAATGTGCACATGAGATATTGACGCCTATGAAGTGCTCCAGCTACCCATACGATTTAATGCTGCAAAAGCATAATGAGAAAAATAAACTGAATATGGTACACAGAAAACAGAAAAAAAAGAAAAAAAGAGACGCCTTTGTTATTATTGAAATTAAATCTTGAAGTGACAGGAGTTAATCACAACGCGGGCGATGCCAGCTACTACTTTCTACTTAGTCAATGTATGGTTGCTATATTGATTACAAACATAATTTTAAGGAGCAATGTACATACGTCAATACGCATACATTGAACACGTTATACGTTTGCACAGTATTAACGAAGGATATCGAACCGACGCAAAAGTTGACGCGAAGCAAAGCGAACTAACAGCGCAGCCCGTTCTCTACCGCAAGTACGTACCCACTTCACCTCCACAGTCCACGTGTACCTTAATAAGGCCCACACCGACCACCTCACATTTGTCAGAGCGAGGTCGGACATCTTGCCTTTTCCTTCGAAGGGAAAAACTACCCGAGTATACGCGTATTCTTGTAATTACTGCCTTTCCTCATTCCAGGTAGCTCATTCGCATATACAGCGCCTGAAGCCCGTATAGCCGCAGTTCTTCTGCCGGCGGATGTATAGGCGGCACTTTCACTTCATTGCAAGGCGGTTCTTGCGCCGTAAAAACCTGAGAGGTCGCACGAACTTTGCTGGCGTCACATGCAACTCTGGTGCTCGACGCTCCTCCGGTGGAGAAGGAGCCTTGGTTGATACATAAATAGAAATGACTGCCTTCATAAAGCGTTCGCGAGAGCGAGGTTGATCAAACACGCATAAATCTACGCGAGGAACGCCTCTCGCTCGCCGCAGCTGAGCGCGGCGCACTTCTTGTGCAAGTTTGTCGGTTCCTGGATCGCCGATGGCCGCGCTAATTAAACATCGTCGTCCTTTTTTTTTTTTCATGGCGACGCTGCTCGGAGAGGAAGCAAATAGAGCTCGAAGGTATTTTCACCTTGAGAGAATGCGCTGCATGCAAGAAAGGGCGCGCAAGATTGTTAATGATTTTTTTTTAAACTTGCGAGACCTCTTGTATACGGTGCTTTTGTCACAATTAATGCGTCGGCAGCCAACTGACCCAAGAATCTGAAGCTTCTTGAATAGTGCCTGACAATATAATCATCCGTCATCTTGTTTGATGCTCTGATTATTCGAGCAGAACGCGATCAGTGTGCCTGTTGCTTTTATACGTCTGTTCTTAAGTATACACAGTTTGTAAGGAAAAGGCTAGCCGTTTTTTACTTGTTGCCAAGCGGGTCCCATTTAGTCTCCCACCTCTACAAGATGGATGGTATCATCTCTCTCTCTCTCTCTCTCTCTCTCTCTCTATATATATATATATATATATATATATATATATATATATATAATGCAAATTTTGCATGGTGACAATGCAGGCACAGTTCCACTCTGACGCCTCACAAAGCGTACAAAGACACGTAACTGGAATTGAATCGTTGCAACCATTCTGGAGGTCCAGCATGTTGACGCAGAAAACAAGGCGTATGTAAACGCGACTCTTTCTCGTGAACTGCGATGGGTCGTTCTGGAAAGAGGCGCTCACACGTTGAAGGTCTCCAGCCTGCAGCACACTGAGAATCGCGTGCCCCTTTCAACGCGGTAGCATGAGCACGCCCGGTCAAGGTGGTGAAAATCGTCGTCAATCCCGTAGACACAATGCGGGGGGCCTAATGTAAATAAATAAAGAAAAAACTAGAGAAATTTTGTCAGTCAGTTACAGGCACCGCGCGATTTGGCTTTCAAGCAAAATATCTCTCTCGTCAAGTAATCCAGCTGATGCGATAGCACGAACGAGAAGAGAATATGTGAAAACTTACCATGATATCTGTCACAGATAATATAATTAATAAGCCTGTTTCCAGCAAGAATCAACTTCTATATGCCATCTGCTAGTGAAAGTATCATCACCCAGTCAGACATCGCGGGTAAAATCACTACACACAACCATTAGAACAGGGCGAATTGATCACTCCTTCACGCATGACGAATAAACGCGGGGGATTTACGACGACATCGAGTCACCAAGGCTGGCCGTCAAGTTTCACCGTGCGTCTCACACGGAGAACGCCAAGAGGAAAATCCGGTAGCGCACCGCCATGCCAGATCCTTCCACTGCCCTCCGGCGGTGATGACCCAACCATCCATCCATCCATCCGTCCAACTTCCACTGACTAAGCGGTCGCTTCCGCCGTGTGTTTGCACAGGCCCACCTCGCGACCAGTAAAACCGCTCGTTTATATAGCCTCGTGCTGTGCTGTACTCATTCCGTGCGCGGTTCCTTCCGTTTAGGGCTCCCCGTAGAGCAAACACAGAGAAGGCCATCAAATCTCCCCCGTTTGCTTTGTTCGGTTTGTTCTGCGCTATACCGCGTGTCTCGCAAAAAGCACACGAACCATTACTACAAGACTGCTACTTGCGAGAAGTGCGTAAGAAATGCAAACGTACAGCGTGAGGTTGTAAACGCCTCTAACGCTCTCTAGAAGAAGGAGTCTTTGCGAAAGACTAAGGGCATCTACCGATTGGGGGGACGACTAGCAAGACTCTGAGCACGAACGCCAGCGAAGCGAGAGTCTAGCCACGAGGTGCAGACTTTACGCTCCCCGTGAACAGTCACTCCGCGCGGAACCCTTGTGCCTTGACTGTCCTCTTTTTACGGTCACCTTATTCTTGTGTGCGTAAGGCTTCTGTTCTTTTTTTTTTCTTCTCGTAAGTGGTTTACACAGGAGGATATTTGAACACTCTCTCAGGCCTCTCAGTTCTTCCCCAAGTACACACAAACCAGCGACAGCATTTTTTGCCCGTACAATATCCGACTTAGAGAGAGAAAAAATATATAGGTAAAGAAATGAAAAAAAAATATGGAACTAGACCCTAAATGACGTGGCGTTTTGTTCACGGTGCCTTAAGTTGTCCCAAGGCGCCGCACGGACGTTACGATCAAGTCTGCAACGCAGCGCTACGGCGCATGAGACAAATAGCAACAAAAAGCAAGAAGCATCAAAAAAAAAAAAAAAGAAGCACATTGTTTGCGTTGACTGCGGTTGAAAGTGGCTTCTCCTGTAGACTTGTTTGCGTCGTCGAGTACGCAACTTTACGGGCACGTGGTATGGCGTCGCCTGGTAATAGCGTGTGTTTTATGCCGTCGTTAAATTACGGGCCAGGCTCAAGCGCTGAACGCCTCATATTTCCTACGCTACGCTTGAATTACTCAAATGGCTTCTTTCTTTTAAACAAAGTAAAGCATTCACAGGAAGCTGAAGGCCTGACGAGATCGACAGTGGCGGGACAACAGACGTCTAAATCTGAAGCCAAACATTCAACAATGGGAGTGCTTTTCAACATTTTCCTGATGAATGTAAGACTGCTCGTTGAAACACGTGGCTTCAACGTGGCTTCAACCTCAGACTCTCATTTAACCAAGGTTAATTGTTTGAATCGTTTTATTCTTTTTCATTTATTTATTCTTTGCCTTCTTTTGCTCGAATGCTCTTTTGATTGTTTGCCTCTTCTCGTGTGTCTCTGACGCACCTGTTTAAGCGCACGAACTAAATATAAACTGGGCGCTCAACATGTCGTCGGGCACTTCTGCCACTCTGTCAAGTTAATCCGAAGGGCATTCGAAAGACTATTAGCCCGAGAAGTCACGGTAGACTGCGAATGAAATATAAGAGTAAACTCACAGAAGAGGCTGGAGCAAGCTACAACATTTTCCGCTGCAATCACGGAAGCACGACTCGATTCGATAGAAGAAACCTCGCCTGCCAATCTAACAAGGCAGCATATACGCCTGGATCGCAGCTCCGCAAGATGCGAGCGGAAAAAGACGGCAAAATTAAAGGCGCCGGCTCCGCGGGCGGTCCAAATTGGAATCGACAGGAGGCATATATTCACGACACCGCGTCGGCTCCATGGGCGCGGCACGCTGTTCGGCGGGGGAGCGTACCGTGGACGTCCTTCGCGCGATTGGTCACAGTCCGTCAAGCTGCTACGTACGCGCAGACACACGACCATCAACTCTCCGCGGAGTTCGCGGTGTCGGCTCAAGCTCAACGCGCGTGATTTCGCGTTACGAACGGGAGCCGTATACCCGGAGAGCGAGCCGAAGTATAGCGGCTAAAATAATACCCGTACACCAGGTCAAGCAAAGAAGCAAAAGAACGAATGCGAGGAAAATAAAAATGGAAAAGAGGACGCTGTCAGCTTCCGCGAGTTGCCAGCGAGTGACGATCGGCGGGTCTAACGAAGGCGACGACGTGAACAACAAAATAAAAAGAAAAATGTCAATGAAAAAACAAAGATATACCTTCGACGTTCTTGACAGGCAGTAAAAACGAGATTCCTGATCGCACACTTCGCTAAACGTCTTTTTTTCTTTAATTCTGTTGGCTGTGTTTCTATTTTTTACTCTACTTGTCACATAGAGCTGCCGTGTAGTATACCGTTACGAACCGGAGTGACATGGCGCTAAAGAACGTAATTTATTCGCTAGCCGCGACCACCTTCTTTCTCTTCTCGTTCGTTTTTTTTTTTTTTGAAAATAATTTTTTGAACCAATCAGCGGCACACGCATTAGACGGCGCAGCAGCCGTATTGGATTGCTTTCACGTGCGGCTGGGCTTACGATGGCACTTCGGCAAGCCAGCGAACGCGATTGTCATATTATCTGTCTTGTATACGTGTGTATCGTGAAGCAAACGACGTGCCTTGACGAACGTGGCTCTAACGCTTGCAAGCGACCGCACAACGTGCAGCACAAGGCTATGTCAATGCCGGCGAGTCTCAGCGCCCTTGATTGTCCGCTTAATTAGCGAACGGTTGTCATCGCGTTGTCTGTGCTGCCTGCAGACGATATGATAGCTGTCTACGCGCGTTTTCTCTGCTATCCGCAGACGTATTCTAGCCGTCTTACATTACGAGTGTTTTCTGTTCGGCTTACAGACGTATCCAAGCTGTTTCACGTGCTTCGCGAATCGCAGACGCTGTCGAAAAGAAACCTATAAAGTTCCGTATACAGGGTCACAGGTTTGAAGTAAGCTAATCACGTGTCCTCGCGGTTGTGACAGTTTCATGCCAGTTTGAGCCTCGTGCTGTAAAAAAAGCAAAAAGATGGAAGGAGGAGAAGAAAGGCAAGAAAACGCCTTGCGCGATTGTCCTTCGAGGTCGCTTCGGAACCAGCGTCAGAGTCAACAGCATATACAGACGTGCCGAAACGCACTACATTTAATCGTGCATGCCTGTCGACAGACGCTCAGTATCTCTCGCCTAAGAAAGTACGCAGCCACCAGAAATATTTTGCACTAGAAAGGCGGTTTCAGCAGTTTCCTTCGCATAAACATGCGAAAAACTTGAAGACGCAATAACCTACTCATCCTTATTGCAGCATATTTGTACCATAGCGGCAATCTGCAAGCTCCCCAGAAAAAAAGGACTCAAGAGTTCAGCCTAAGCTCATTCTACACTTCACTAAAAGTATATTCCACGCGGGTTTCCTAAGAAGAACACTTGAGTATGACAAGTGAAGCTTTCCAGGCGCTATGGACTGCGCATGAAACGCAATGCTAAAGAGCTATTTATTGCCTACTTGACTGCCAGTGCCTGGTAATACACAGTACGCTTGGTTTACTCAAAGAATAATGCGCTAAAGCGAAGAATTGCCAGTCAAGACTATTCATATTCCACTTTTACCACATATCCCGTAATTGCATGCGATTTATGGGAACTGTACTGTAGGAACGCCGCGATTTCGTAGGGGATTGTTGCATGAGGGGATACAGGGCTAAATCTGGTACACATGTGATACCCAAGAAAGTCTATCGGGAAGCGGTGCTGCGGTCTACTCTCTCTCTCTCTCTCTCTCTCTTATGTATATAACTAGTATAGGGTTGTTCAACGGGCCAGGCAACGAATAAATCAGTGAAAATATTTTCACAACATCGCGGCAATCTTTGTTTTATTGCCTAACAGTTTCGGTCGGTGGACCGACCTTCGCCTGGGGTTACAGGCAAGTCTTAAAGCAAGCCTGTAACACCTGACGAAGGGCGGTCCACCGGCCGAAATTGTTGGGCAATAAAGCCATGATTGCTGCGAAGTTGTGAAAATTATTTTCACTTATATATACATATAAGGGTGGGTTGCAGCGAACTAGGATTGCTCAAAAATTATTAGTGATTTTTGGCGTTTCTTGCAAGGACGGCCCGAATCAGGCGTGTTACGCTGTTGCATGTAAACGTTTCTTTGCAGGTCAAACAGCGTCAAGCTTAGCTAGTTCAAAAGCTTGCACCCACCACATAAAATGACTTTGATGGACGCTTGGAAAAAGCAGGTTTCTTTTTATTGTGACGGTGGGGAAATTATGCACGCAGCCCAAGAGTAGACGCCCATGAGATACGTCCGCCAGTCTGAAAGGACAGAACGTTTGCTACGAGGGCGGAGCTGCGATCACCCGACAAGGGGGACACCTACAACCGCCGAGAGAAGCCCTCGGAGTGATAAAAAAACAAACCGATAAAGCGGGAGAGCTGTGTGACTAAACTTCTTTTTTTTCTTGCAACCAGCAGAGCTCGTGTCTCTCTGAGGTCAGGTGGAGAATTATAAATGAGCACGCCGCATACTGCTGCACAAGACAAACGACGTGGAAGGTAGGGCTAACGAAAGAAAATATATAGGCGTTCCATCCCACGTCTTCAAGGAGTTTGTAGAACTTGACTGGAATCGGGGAAAAAAAAGGAAAACTCAAGTGAGGAGGAGGTCTCGCCAGCATAGTATAGCACTCTGGCTAATACTGCAACATACGTGACGCAGACAGATCATATATTTGTGTGATGACGTCAGATAGTGCTCGCGTCTTTAGCACGTCTTTAGAACATCAAAGCGTTTGAGGAACAGGTTATTTATGTGCCATGTGCATAACCGAAATGTGCCATGTGCATAACCGAAATGCAGAGGCATTGAAGGAGCTGACCTCTCTTGACTGCTTTGTACAACGCGACGGAAAATAAAATGCTCAGTGAAGAAATTAAAAGCACGGGAATTAACTCTCGGGTTCAAAATGAACATTGAGGATACTTCACTTAGTATAACGCGAAAAAAATTATGTTTACCATTCTTTGTTACGAAGAGACAGGGCGGTTAAGGAAATCATAGGATATTGAAATTTCTGATAGCTTTGCAGGGAGTTCTGAATACAGAAAAAACTAAAGATATATCCTGTACTTTGCCCAGATCTACACGAAGGAAAATGTCAGAGTATTATGAAAGAAAGGGGAACCGTGCAGTCGGAAGATAGTAAAATGTGCCCGTGATCGCTATCGAGAGTGCAAGAAAACAGTTTCACTCTAATGCGTCATTTGTTTGATTGTTCTTCGATGCAAAAATGCGGTGCAATGGCGTCAAACACTACCAATAATATGTTACCTAACATAAAGAACTTTCTCTCTCTCCCTCTCTAGCCAACATAGGACTGATATATTTAAGTAACTGGAATGGACACACACTTGTGAGAACGTGCAACTTACTGCTTGTGCGAGAGTTTGTAAGTCAGCTAAATGTTGTCATTTGTTGACTTCATGGGACCAAACCGCCGATTTACATTCATGGGAGATGCATATACATGGGTGATTTTGTTTGGTTAGAACAAGCTCACTAATATCTCAGATGTCAGATAGCGAGAATCTCTCATATCTCGCTGAATTGCTTGAAAAGGTTGACATTACTATACTTCCACAACATACTGCAACGTAGCGTTGGCTAAACAACAAAGCTTCGCGAATTTACTTCTTAATTGTGCCTTAAGCACCACTGATAGGATTGAAGCAGATCTCTAACAAAGTCACATTCTTTTACCAAAATTTCTGTGTTTAGCCCCACTTTCAAGAAGTACGTCTTAAAACCTGTCGGGAAATAAAAGCATTGATGTTCTAGTTACCGCTTCTCAACCCTCTGAAAAAAAAAAAAGCAGTGCTGGAAGGGGTAAGAAGAAAACTATATTTTAGGGCGAGTCTAGTCCGCGTCGTCTTTGTTTTTGGAGGTGCCACCCCCTACGGTGAATTGCCGACGAGTACAATTTCTCCTTGATGTGGCGTACGTGGCGCTTCAGCCGCAGTCAGAGTCTGGCGCAGGTCTTCAGCTGGTACGGCCAAGTTCGACTTGGTCTCAGGGACGGATATTGGATGACGTGATACTATAGGGTACGCAAGTTCTATGTGAAGCGGCAGACATGACCTGCGCACAAAATAACCGGTACTACTCTTCTTACTGCACCTAATAAGAGATGCCGGCGAACGGCGACAACGAACTTAGCATTAGCGAAGACAGTCCACCAGTGGTATTCGCAATTCAGTCCACCAGTGGTATTCAAATTCGCAAACGAAAACGTTTGCGAATTTGAGCCCAACGTTTTCAGGAAAAGAACGGGAACGACGTCCACGCGGCTTGAGACAGATAGGCCGGCCTCCGCAGCAAGCACGATTCCTTCGCGCGAATGCGACTACACGTAGCTGCGCGCAGACTGGAAGGGCGAATCGCGATCTCCCATTTTGAAAAGACGCGACGCGGCCAACCAGGAGACGCGGCGCCAGCGATTGCGTCCGAGGCGCCGGCGAGGCGGTCGGCGTAGGCAGCTCGAGTGGTGGCGCAGTCGACAGGACTCGTGCCGTCGCCACCGCCGGGGTCACCCCCACGGTCTCGCCGTCTCGATACGTGGGCCGAGGCCTCCGTAATCTATGTCGACGAAAAAAAAACCGTGCAGTGGCGCGTAGGCTTGAACTGTGGTGTCGCAAGGCTGTATAGAGCACGCGAAAGCCGGCCTTTCGGCTGCCGCAGTGTCGTGTAGAAAGGTTGCGGACCAGTGTGACATGTCACAGTAGACAACGCGTTGGCCAACACTGATCGCGAACGTCGTTCTGTCAGCGAGTTTGTCCCTTGGAGACAAGGGTAACAGATAGAGGAGACAGGGCTCATAAGGCAGGGATTGGATTGGAATGGATTGGAGTACACTTTATTTGTGCCTGCAGTTTTTTGTGCCTGCAGTTTTTTGTGCCTGCATTTGTGCCTGCAGCGAGTTTCGTGAATTCAAGCAGTGAACGAACTAGCTTCGCGACAATCGGCGACTCAGCGATCATGTCAGTCTGCGATGGTGCAGCAAATATGTCCTGCGTCGTACACAACGTCGGAGACATGTAACTGTGGTCATTTTTCGCAGGATGACATCAGCTCACGATAACCGGTGTCTCCGTGAGTCTTTTTTTCTGTGGAATGAGTGTTGTCTACAAGCCCTAACTGGACATAAAGCATGAATTCGTGTTATTTATTAGACGTTAGTTAATTATACCCGGTGGTTTGCGTCCGTCACTATGCGACAGTTCCAGAGCACCGATATCTACAGCAACATGGAAAAGACGATATGCTCTGGAGACGCATGAATTTATAAATAACGTTATCTAGCCGTTAAAGCAGGTACACTGTAAATGGAAATAACTCCGAGGTGGGAGTATACTGCTTGTCCTCTAGCGACCCCCCGGTTCGGAGTTTATTATGCTCCGTATGATCGGAGTAGAATTTTTACTCCGTACGAGCGGAATTTTTGCGTGGAATTATGGGAGGTTTTTTTCTGTCTTTTTTTATTTTTTGCTTTGCAATTGACGGAGTTTTTTCGAGGTGCAACGGGAATATAAAAAGAGGCATCGCGTCAGTTTGCGCGAACATGTTTACATGCAGAGGCTGCTGGTCAAATTTCGAAACATGCACACGAGACCGCGTCAAATTCGATGAAACAAGTCAATGAAAACACATATATCATGACATACATAAACATTCCAGAAACGCCCAATACAGAAATTTGAAAGACATCCCACGTACACGCGATACTCAAGATGCAACGGTGCCAGTATATATAGCCACGATACTGTGTGCCCCGAAACCGCCAAGGGAGCAGCTGTGCTGTTTTCAGAATTACGACTCACATGCTCGTTCATACGAGATCTGCCTCTTTGAAACTAACAGAATACCTTAATCAACACAAAACTGTTAATTCAAAATAGTGAGAGAAAAAAAGTTAATGGCGTTATTTTTCAAAACTATGCCATTCTGTGAGTGCTGAAGCGACTTCGCACACTGCCGGCGTTCGCGGCCAAAAAGTAGTGCGTTAGTTACAGTAAGCTAGAAAAATGCAAGTGCATGTGCTGCATAGCAAAATTACATTTTTTCGATATAGTGGTAGCGTAGCAAGAAATTATTACGTGTGAACATGACCCGCAGCAGCCGACGTAACACCGAAAAATGCGCAGACATACATTTTATACACAGCACTACTTGCTCTGAGTACAAGCAGTCTGTCTCGGTTGCGAAAAGGAGCTACATCGCTGATCTGTCGAGTGAACCCCTAAACTCGTAGCCAGCAGGCATGCGTCTAAATCAGTGTCTCGGATAGAGCGTAATGTTAATGCAATATCGGAAGCAACGACGTGACCAAAACCTATATGCGCGATAACAATTCGATTCACATCGCTCAATAAGAAGCTTTATTTTAAGCACACATATATACTTATGTCCTACCGTTTTTCTTCGGGCGAGGATATCCGTTCACAGATAAATAAAAACAGTTGCTTGCACTCCGGTCTTTCTCACTGGCAACACAGCACCGCAACGATCTTGGGTTACGCCATTCATGCGCGACTAGCACGGATGTCGTCGCTCGAACAGTGGCTGCTGTTGCCATTGCTACGCGGTCCTTACAAACATTACACCGGACGTTGTCAGCATGTACTCAAAAGGACACAGAAGTCGCATTTCACGTACTGAAGAACACAAGACAGGGTGACCTAGCACGGAAACACAGCCAGAACGTGAGCCGACATCACGAGCCAGTGAGCAGCTTCGAGGTATACCTAAGCCTTTTTCCGCACTTGAAAACGTGGTTCTTGCAATCATCGTTGTCAGCAAAGTGATCACAGCTAATGTACTTGAAGCTGAGATACAGTGAGCTTCAGGCATGCCTATAACACTTTCTGGAAGGAGATACGGGAAACAAATTGACGAAACGCTGTCACGGAACGACACTTCACAGACGTAAACAAACCGTCAGCCATGAGCACTGCCCACTCCGCCGAACGCGCCCGGTCGCTGGCGAGGCGCACAGCCTCATGGGAAGCGCCACGTGACTAACCTGTATCGGCCGAGGGGAGTTTTTCAAAACTCCCTGTCGGAGTTTCACGGGAGAACAAAATTTTTAAGCGGAGTAAAATCGCGTCATGTCGCCTTAATACTCCGGCAGCTAGCCAGCGGAGTGAAACGAGGGAATGGCGCTGTTTTGCTCCCATACATCGGAGTAAATATTTGAGGAGGGGAGGTTTTAGGGCACATCACCTCTTAAAAACTCTCAGCTGGGTTTATTTTCGTTTACAGTGTATCGTGACGTATTTGCGAGGCATGTTTTTCAATGGAGTCCATTCGTGCCTAATGATGGGGCAACTAACGTAGCAGAGCGCTCAACTGCTTCCCTGCAACCGCAGCTGACTTTATGTAGTAATTTCTTTATAGCGGACACAAGACTTCTACAAGCAGTTTCTAACGTCTGTAGAATCTTCCTTTAGTCTGCTGCGTTCTCTTAGCAGTACGGGAGCACTAATAGCCCAATCACTGCTCAGTAGCCTCGTAAATGCGCGGGCGAAAATGCCACCCTTAACTTTCACGAAACTCAATCACTTTTTTTTTTCTTTCATTGCTGCAGATCAGGAGAGCCGAGATCCAGGCGAACGAGCGGAGCTGACTCTCGGAAGCCAATACCCAACATGGATGTAGACAGCGTCGCGCTCGAGTCCTTCCTCGAGCTCAACTTTCCGTCCGATCTAAACTTCTCAACACCAATCGAGTATCCACCATTCAACCCCGCCGATGTCGTCCTGCAAGCGACGGCGACAACGACTGCCCAACAGCCGACGGCGTCTTCTGCGTCGAGCAGCGCCATGGCGTTCCAGACGACGCAGCCAGCTCCGGCCATGGACGTAGTCGGCACCGTCTCGAGCACCGCGACCTCGGCGACGTCATCACCGGTGGTCCAGACAGCTAGTGGGCGTCCCCAGCGGTCGTGTCGACTCAACCCAGACTACAACCTGAGGCCACGGTCGGTCCAGATTCGCATTGAGACGGAGCAGCGGCGCAAACAACACCAACAACAGCAGCAACAGCAGCAGCAGAGTCACAAGAGGGATCCCAAGCCAAAGCAGAAGCCTCCGCCGCTGTCCAAGTACCGGAGGAAAACAGCCAATGCCCGCGAACGATGCCGCATGCAGGAGATCAACCGGGCCTTCGAAGAACTCCGGGCTGCCGTCCCGATGCTACCTCCGGCCTGCGTGCCGGACAAGAACGGCGAGAACAGCAAGCTCACCAAGATCACCACGCTCAGGCTCGCGGTCAACTACATCGCTGCGCTGAGCCAGATGCTGAGGGAGGCGAACGAAACCGAAGAGAACTCTTCCGAAGTCGACTCGGTGCAGAGCATCGACTCGCTCGAATCGAGCCTCGACTTTGGGGACGACCCGCTCCTGATGAGCACCGACCTGGTCGGCATGATTCTCGAATCCGACGGCGAAAGTCTCCAGCTCAGCGACGCGCCGACGCCGTGAAATGGACGCTACAACAGGTCTTGGACGTAAACGAAAGCTTCAGGCCAGCGGTGACGTGTTGTGTACGTTGTCATGACAGTGTTGCCGGCGTACGCGCGGGGACCATGCTGATGAAATTGTGCAAGGTTGAGCAACCGAACCGAGGACGAGTCGATTCTTACGAACTGCCCTGAGCGCTTTCAGATTCGTCGGTGCTGCGGAACATCGCGCTGTGTTCGTGCCACACGCATGGCTCATGGACTGGCTTTCAAGAGGCGGTTGTTGAGGAAGATGGACTTTGTGTCAGATAAGCCGTTCATTTCTCGGAGCAGGATCTCCGGAGGATTGTTGTGCCTTTTGCATATATCCCAACGAAATTACTTTTTTTTCCTTTTTTGTTTTCACTCCCGTGATGATCTGTACATGAGAATGTGTCAAACGTAGTGTAAGCAATTCGACGAAGTTTGGTTTTGCCCAACCCGTGTGGCTTCGTAGCAGTGCCTTGAGAATCTCAACGCTTTCTTAGATGCGGATAACAGCTGATGCGACGTTCGCTATGCGCACGTGATGTTCTGTAGAAAACTGTACTCGAACTTTCTTGCTTGCCGCGACGACGCATTTGACGAACGCTAATACGGCTTTACCTCGATGCTCACAGCGAAGAGTGGATTCTTCAGCCGTGCCATAACTGAAGAGATGGGAAAGCTACCGTTGTGCCACGACCTATATACACGCGAATGTCGCATATGTCCACGCTCAACGAGAAATGTATGGTGAACTTGCAATCTAGTCCGTCCAAAAGCTAGTTTTCTATGCCTTGACCGTGCGGTGATTTAGGATACGGGAAGCGTCACCACTTAAAGGCGTAAAGCGACGAATGGAATCGGGTTTCGATTGAAGAATGAACAAGTTCGCAGGGCCGCTACCAATTCTCCTGTTTCTACGCTTGCCATACTCTGTGACAACCAATTAAATTTTAGTACAACCTCAGCGCCCGAAAGCGCATGCAGTTACAAAGAAGCACCGATTTTGAAAAAGTTGCCCCGAAAATTAGCGAAGATAATTTTTAATTATCTGGCGCATCACTACCAATCCTCTTTGAAATCCTCAGGTTGTCGCCGACTACGCATATTTCTACTTTTCCAAGTTATAAATGGTTCCGGGCTTGTTGAGGCAAGCCTGCCGCGTAGAAATTGAAGAAAAAAGAAGCGCTTTTGAAAGAGCTTTCTGCTCTCTCCAAGTATGCGCATCTAAAGTACAGCTATGTTGAATATACATATCACCATACCCTTGTTCACATTTGTTTGTTTATTTGTTGCCTCAGTTCTCTGCATTTATCCCTGCAATCTGCAGTGTTTAGTGAATTCAGCAACATAACGAACTACGTAGAATTGACGCTGGGACGAACAGTGACTTACGTGCAAGCACGCTTTGATTTTGAAAAGTGCTTCTAAGCTCTCATTAATTGCTGGTTTTATAGACACTCAACGAATGCGTGCCATATTGGACAAGCACGACAGGCATTTGTGTCTCATCGTCCATGTTTTACTACTATACAATATGCTATGCGACTGAAGACGGGAGAGCCAGCGCAACCAAGGTTAGTTTTTGGCGACCTTCTAAATACATTCCAGCGTCAACGGCTACTATCTACCGGTGAAAGAGCATCGATGTACACATGACTTATCATTTGTGTTTTGCAAGCTTTCGGTCACAAATGCGACGTATTCGTTGAAAACACGCTGGCCGTGGATTTCAACAGGGGTTTCTCCTTAAAAAACAGGACGAAAGAGTTCGGTGCGCTGCTTTACGGTATGTCTCTCCGATCAGCTGAAGGTCGTAGCTTGCATTTTGTATTCTTGTTGTGTATTATAAGAACGAATGTAAACTCGAGTATTTGTGACGTTGCGTTTGATTCGTTACGGAAACACGTGGAAGATAAGATAAAGTGTGTAGTAGATTGCTAAGCTCGGTAAGGAGGGGGGGGGGGGGGGGCAACACTTCAGATCTAACAAAAGACCATGACAGCATGTTGTAGTTCACATTTATATGGACAAGTAAAATTACCTGTGGAAGTCGGTGTCACCATAATCAATGCTTATAGAAAAAAAAAGAAGTGTTTCGGTTTGTTACACTTAGAAAGTGTGACTCCAGATATATTACAAGGGCTTCATAAGCAATCAGTGGTATTCTTAGCCTCCTGCGCAGAAGCGCAGAGCAGGAGAGTATTATGTTAATGGATGATTTCAAAATGATTAAGAGTAATCAGCGTACGTGCTGAAACTAACACTAACTATGTCCGCGGTAGTTCACTTTTCTCCATTTGTTTTCTTGTTAGTGTGATATGATACTTATAAAAAAAATTAGGCGCTTTTTTTCTTTTGGAAACGCTTGCTCAACCAAACTGTCCAATGCTTCGCAAAGCAAAGAAACATGCAGCAAAGTATCATTACATAAAAGTGAGTTTCCAAATCAGATATGCACGAAATGTTTCTTGAACGCGAGAGCAAATATACTGTGTATTGGCCACTGCTGGAGGTCATGAAGTGCAATACGGTACATAAGAAAAAAAAAAAAAACATGTCCCTTAGTTTATTTGTTCGTGTATGGTTTGCTGTGTGACTGATTATGCGTGTGAATGAATGTTGAAGACCCTTGTTGAAGACCGGGCCCAAAGCAATACGCTAAATAAGCTAGCAGAGACGCTGTGCTAGTAATCGATACCGGTGTGCTTCCAAAAGGCATCAGCGTTGCCTGTTTCATGTAAAGAAAAATTTAGGTTATGTATAATGTGACATGTTGCGCCAATGTCGCGATTGTGCCGGTGAATCTCTTTCTGTACGTGCTTTGTCATGTGTCTTGTTGAATGTTTGCGAACAGCTCACTGTTTTCGTGGAAATGCCTTTTAGTCGTTAAAGATAGCGAAAAAAAAAGGTAGCAGTGTTCTCGTTGGATCTTTGTTCATATTTTTTGAACGAGAGAAACTTTTCTTCTCATTTTCAATATTATATCTATATTTTTTCGAAATGACAGAACAATAAAGAATGTTTATAATAAACGAAATAACGCTGCGTGCTCCTTTTCTTATGAGCTCGAGTAGATTGCTGTCGTCTCTGTTCGAAGCAGAGTTTAACAGCTTCAAGGTTCGATTTCTTAGCCGGCTTTCTAAAAAAAAGAAAAAGACGATGGCCAGACGTCGAGGTAAAAGCTTTCGATGCAACTAGTGGCTCGTCGCACTGAATCACTAATGCGTCCAAAGATAGATTACTCGTCGGCGCTATCGTTCTTGTCCATACAAAACAAATCCTTTTGTCAAACATCTACGGAATAACTGTCCTCGTTTTATCGTCGCTTATTTATTGCGCTTCAAGAGTCCCAGCCATCAAGGCCATCTGTAGCTTCCATACCTGGTCAAGGATCCTGTCGTCTTAATCTATTCGATAATACGAGCCATGAATCCAACCCTCACGATTATTTCTTCATCGCATTACAGTATTTCCTACATCCCAATAGTAATACTAGTCAGAAACGAATGCTCTACTGCAACACAGCGATTGTGTCATCCTGGGCCACAGATACCACCGGTGGCGGTTGCAATGCTTTGCTACCAACCGCCACCTACCGAGCTAATTTCGATCGCTTGTACGTCATATGCGCCAAAACAATTGTACCACTTCCAAGCCAACACAGCCGCGAAGAGTCTGCAATTGTGTCCAATCATTAGCGTGAATTAAGGTGAAAAATAAATTTGGATATTTTTTCGTATCGTATTCTTTTTTATTGTGCACTTCGCATCTTCTAACCTACTCGCCTCTAAACATATATCAAGGATAAGTTCACAGCAAGGTGCAGGCTTCAAGCGACCAACAGTTGTCGAACAAGGAATGACGCTGGAGCAAACATTTCGACAAGACAACTTGTCTTCGTCAGGACAGCCACCTAAATTGTAAAAATGTTACGATAAGGTATCAAAGAAAACGGCACGGCTAAGAATAACTTAGAAAAAACGGAATTATATGACTTATACGAAGATTATTTGCATCATAACACTATAATACGCCAAACCTTTTTTTTTTGTCAGTGCAATGTGGCACTGGATTTTTAAAAAAGAGCTCTCTTAGGCTCCAGGCATGTGATGTGCACATTTATGTCGTGATGACGCCGCTGTATAGTTACGAAAACACGACCGCATTGTCCAAGCCTATAGCTGTCAACAAAAACATACATCGTACGCAAAACACTAATAATTGATGTCCCTCGCGGACTCGACCATAGCATTAATCTTATAACATATCGAATTTTCTGTGACGTAATAATAGTTGGCAGCATTTGACAACCTATATAGAATGATGCGATGTTGCGGTGCGAAATATGTTTCTGGCAGCGATCACAACATCAATCCGTGTACTCATCAACAAGGTGTTTGGGAGACCAAAGAAGAGAACGATCAGTAACTTCCCGACGTTTCCACAAGAACGTGAACAGCGCGCCACGTTCCGATGCAACAACAGCACATATGGGCTCATTAATTAAGAGGCTTCAACAAAGACACTTGTTGCCGAGACATTGAGATACAACTCTAGCCATCGTCTCCCTTACAGTCTCATATTTCCTGTACGAGACTTCGTCCCCAAGAAGCACTAGGGAGTCCGTAATTTTGGTTTGACTGTCCTTTGAATGGTTGAATTCCCCGTACTTTGCAGCCGCTCCCCGTCATCATCATCTAGTCATTATCGCCATGAACAACTATCACTAAATGACTTCGTGTCTGGTTGGCGGACCTGAAGACTCCGCTGCAAGTTTTGTTCCTGCTATCTATACGATGTGCCCACAAACCACACTGCAGCCAGCATTTAACCGACCTTATACCCGAGGCTTTTATAGGGACAACTATAATTGGCCCAGGGGCGGGCGCGGCGTTGTGGCGGAAAGCAACGCGAACGTTGATGCAAGTTCTTCGAGGCGACAGCTCTACCATCATTGACGTGACACATAATTGATGTGCATGTGGGCGTTTCTTCATCTTCGTATTTCCTTTTCTCTTTTTTCTTTTGCGCCCTAATATACTTTCACAAACACACCTCCACCGTCTAGTTTTCTTCCACGTCCTCCCTTCTCCTCTCTCATCGCTATATTACCCCTCTTCCGAGGTAGGCCAGCAAGCCGTACTGTGCGTCTGGGTAAACTCGGTGCCTTACCCTTCCGGGCTACCTTCCTCACCCTATCATTGCAGCGTCATGAACATTTATACGCAAGACGTAAACCCATACGGAAAAAAAAAATTATGCCAGGTAATGGTCAGGCAAAAGAAAAAATTTGCCGCTTTTCACTCAGTCTGCTCAAATTATCTGTTCTAGACCTAGAATTCATAATATCTCTCAAGAAACATGACCTAAGTCGCATTGGTGAAAACGCTTAGTTTACGCTGAAAATTCGGCAACTCCGACTCCATGTGAAAGTACAAAGTACAGCGAGTTGCGGTCGAAGCTACGGTACCATATGCACCATGCACAAGACGCTACAGGATGGGAGCAACGGTAACAATAGTCACAG